>NW_026857693.1:0-48345 GCF_026571515.1 Ruditapes philippinarum
GTCTGCAAGTGAGGGAATCAAAATAAAGACGGGTAGTTTTCCTTTCAAAGGGCAGTATTCAAAATATACGATGTCCCGCCCAAAATTTGTATATCAATGTATGCGCCCAAATGTTTACCAAATCAGTAAAATCAAAGTAAAGACCTATTTTCCCGCCAGACAGTTTTTCCAAAGTAAAGACGCTAAAATTTTTGCTGTCAGTAAAATCAATGTAAAGAAGCTATTGTTGCTGTCAGTATATCAAAAGTATGACCGGGTATTGTCTGCCCGACAGTAATCAAAGTAAAGACGCTAGTGTTTGAAGTCAGTTTTTTCAATGTACGACGCTAAATGTCTGCCCCGTCAGTATATTTAAAGTATAAGTAGTGTCTGCAAGTCAGTAAAAAATCAATGTATGACGTTGTTTGCAAATTTTAGTATATTTAATATTTGACGCCAGTTTTCTGCAAAAACAATATCAAATTGGGGATGACGGGGTATTGGCCCGCCAGACCAAATAAAAAATGAAAAGTAAAGACGCTATTGTCTTTCCAGACAGATATGGATGTAGAGCTAGTGGGTTGGGAAGTCAGTTTATAATGTATGACGCAGTGTCTGCAAATCGTAAAATCAATGTAAAGAGCCCAGTGCTGCCCCGACAGTAAAATGGGATGGGCGCTAAATGTCCCGCAAGTCAGTTTATCAATGTAACACGCTAGTGTCTGCCAAATCCCTATATCAATGTATAACGCTAGTGTCCCGGGAAATAGTATAAACAATGGGATGACGCTAGTTCTGCAAGTCAGTATAATCAATAATGAGCTAGTGTCTTTCAAAACAGTATAAACAATTTTATGCCCCCTAAATTTTTTCCCGCCGACCCGTATTTTGAATGTAAAGACGCTATTGTCTGCCAGAAAAGTATATGAATGTCTAAAGCTAGTGTCCGCAAGTCAGTATATGAAAGAGTGACGCTATTGTCTCCCCGACAGTATATCAAAGTATGACGCCCAAAATCAGTTATAATTATACGTTTTGTTCCAGCAGTATAATTTACGTGTTCTGCCGAAATTATGAAAGTATGAGCTTTTTTGCGTCAGTTATCAAAAGATGACGTATTGTCTGCGTCAGTATATATGTTGGTATGGTTGGTCGTTATCAAAAGTATGACGTATTGTTGCGTCGTATATAATGTTGACGCTATTGGTTGCCATCGTATAAAGTATGCGTATGTCTGCGTCGTTTTTAAAAAGTTGACGCTATTGTCTGCCAGTTTCAAAAGTAGCGTTTTTGCGTCGTTTTTTGTATGACGTTTGTTGAGGCGTTTTTGAAAAGGGTTTACTATTGTCTGCCAGTCAGTATATCAAAGTTTGACGCTAATTTTTGTGTCAGTTATCAATTATGACCCCCATTGGGCGCAGTAATTTGTATGGGGGGTCTCAAGTCGTATATCAATGTATGACGCTTTGTTGCCTAGTAATAAAGTAATTACGCTATTTCTCCCGCAGTAAATTATGTATGACGTTTGTTGCCAGTTAGTATTGATGTATGAGCATTTTTTGCCAGTAGTATATCAAATGTGACGCTATTGTCTGCTGTCGTTATAATGTATGACGCCTATTGTCTCCGGGATTATCAAGTAACGTATTGTTTGAAAGGGATATGAATGTGTGCCTATTGTCTGCCCCTCGTATTAAAAGTATGACGTTATTGTTGCGTCAGTATATAAAAGTATGAGCTTTTTTGCGAGGGATATAATTAGACATTGTCTGCCATCAGTATTAATGATGAGCTATTGTCTGCCGGTTTTATATGTATGGGCCCCATTCTGCAACGTATATCCCAATTTTTTACCTATTTTTCTGCTTCCTTTCAAAAGTATGCCTATTGTCTCCCTGTATATAAAGTTTTAAGCTTTGCTGAAGCAGTATATCAAATGTTATCCTATTTTTCTGCCGTCATATATATGTATGACGCTTGTCTGCTCAGTTATAAGTTGACTATTGTCTGCCGTAGTTATATTTTATGAGCTATTGTCTCCGTAGTATATCAATGTTGACCCATTGTCTGCTTGTATATATGTATACGCTATTGTCTGCTTTAAATATATCAAAGTTGACATATTGTCTGCAAATCGTATATGAAGTTGACGCTTGTCTGCCCCGTAGTATTCAAAAGTATGACCTTTGTCTGGTCGATATCATGTAGACGCTATTTTCTGCCCGACCGTTATAGTAGACCTTTGTCTGCCGGTTAAAGTACGCTAGTCTGCCTGTTTAAAAAATTTTATGACGCTTTGTCTGCCGCGTATATCAAAGTATGACGCTTTTGTCGCGCAGTTTCAATTTGACCTTTGTCTGCCAGTCAGTATATAAAAAGTTTTACGCTATGTCTGCCGTCAGTATATCATTTGACCTTTTGTCTGCCTCGTTTTAATTTGGGCGCTATTTCTCCGTCAGTATATCTGTATGCGCTTTTGTCTGCCATCCCAAATTTTAATGTTGAGCATTGTCTGCCCTCAGTATATAATGTATGGTATTTTTGGTCGTTTTTCAATTTGACGCTATTTTTCTGCCAGCATATCAATTTGACCTATTGCTGCCACAGTTATCAAATTTTGACGATTTTTGCCCAGGTATTTTAATGTATGACCATTTTCTGCCGCAGTATTAATGTATGACGTATTTTTGCCCGCAGTTATTAATGTATGACGGCTATTGTCTGCCAGACAGTATATGAATGTAATGACGGCTATTGGTCTGCCAGAGAGTCTATGAAATGTATGACCGCTAGTGTCTGCCAGACAGTAATATGATGTATGACGCGGCTTTTGTCTGCCAGGACAAGTATATGATGTATGACAGCTATTGGTCTGCCAAGACCAGTATGATGAAATGTATGACGCTATGGTCTGCCAGCAACAAGTATAAATGAATGTATGAACGCTAAATTGTCTTGGCCAGACAAAATATGATGTATGACCCGCTAGTTGTCTGCCAAGACAGGGTATATGAATGTATGACGCATTCTTGTCTGGCCAGACAGGTATATGAAGTATGAACGCTATTGTCTGCAAGTCAGTATAGGCAACATGTATGAACGCTATTGTCCCAAGACCAGTAAATATGAATGTATGGACGCTATTGTCTGCCAAGACAAGTCTATGAATGTATGACGCTAGTGTCTGCCAGAACAGTAAATATGAAATCGTATCGACGCCTATTGTCTGCCAGAACATATATGAATGTAATGACGCTATTGCTGCCAGACAGTATATGATGTATGACGCTAGTGTCTGCCAGACAGTATACTTGATGTATTGACGCTGAAAGTGTCTGCCAGACAGGTATAGTGATGTATGAACGCTATTGTCTGCCAGACAATGTATATGAATGTATGAACGCTATTGTCTGCGCAGTCAAGTAATATAAATGTATGAACCGCTAATTGTCTGCCAGAACAGTATATGATGTAATGAACGCTTATTCGGTCCTGCAAGTCAGTATAGCAATTTATGAAACGCTAAGTGTCTGCCAAGAGCAGCTATATGAATGTATGACCGGCTATTTGGTCTGCCAGACATATATGAAGTATGACGCTATTGTCTAACCAAGACAGTATACTGATGTATGACGCTATTGTCTGCCAGTCAGTTATAGCCCAAATGGTATGACGCTAGTGTTTGCCAGACAAGTATATAGAATTGTATGACGCTAGTGTCTGCCAGACAGGTAATATCAATGGTAATGAACGCTATTGTCTAGCCTGGTTCAGTATATGAAATGTAGACGCTATTGTCTGCCAGACAGTATATAATGAATGTATGAAACGCCTAATGTCTGCCAGACAGTATACTGAATGAAGTTGACGCTAATTGTCTGCGTAGTTCAGTATAGCAATGTTATGATCGCTAGTGTCTACCAGACAGTATATATGTAATGACGCTAGGTGGTCTGCCCAGATCAGTAATAATGAATGTTTGACTGCTATTGTCCTGCCAGACAGTATATGATGTATGACGCTTAGGTGTCTGCCAGACAGTATATGATGTTATGACGCTAGTGTCTGCCAGACGGTAATATGATATATAGAACCGCTAAGTGTCATGCAGACAGTATAATGAATGTATGAACGCTATTGTCTGTCAGACAGTATATGAATGTATGACGCTAGTGTCTGCCAGAGCAGTATATGATGTATTGACGCTATGTCAGTTATTAGCAATGTATGACGCTAGTGTCTGCCAGACAGTATATGAATGTATGACGATTGTCTGCGCAGTATATGAATGTCTGCAGACAGTAGTATAAATGTATGACGCTATTGTGTGCCAGACAGTATATGATGTATGACGCTAGTGTCTGCCAGACAGTATATGAATGTATGACGCTAGTGTCTGCCAGACAGTATATGAATGTATGACGCTAGTGTCTGCCAGTCAGAATAGCAATGTATGACGCTATTGTCTGCCAGACAGTATATTAATGTATGACGCTATTGTCTGCCAGACAGTATAGCAATGTATGACGCTATTGTCTGCCAGACAGTATATGAATGTATGACGCTATTGTCTGCAGTCAGTATATCAATGTAATGACGTTAGTGTCTGCAAGTCAGTATATGAATGTATGACGCTAGTGTCTGCCAGTCAGTATATCAATGTATGACGCTATTGTCTGCCAGACAGTATATGAAAGTATGACGCTATTGTCTGCTAGTCAGTATATGAATGTATGACGCTATTGTCTGCAAGTCAGTATATCAATGTATGACCCTAGTGTCTGCAAGTCAGTATATGAATGTATGACGCTATTGTCTGCCAGTCAGTATATCAATGTGTGACGCTATTGTCTGCCAGTCCGTCTATCAATGTGGGACGTTATTTTCTATAAGTCAGTATATATATGTAGGACGTCATTTTCTTCTGTCAGTCAGTATATTAATGTATGAGGCTTTTTTAAGCAACTCAGTATATAAATGTTTGACATTATCGTCTGCAAATTGGTACATCAATGTATGATGTCATTTTCTGCCAGTCAGTATATCAAGAATGTCGCTATTGTCAGTTAAAATATTTAAACGTGACGCTAGGTGTGTATAAATAAGTTTATTTATATTGGCCGCATCAAAATTTTATCATGTGGGCCAGTATTTTTCGCGGCACTTGCTGGTCCGGTCGCAGTAATTCCAAAATCAATGACGACTTTTCAAGTGAAAGAATCTATACCAACCAGTCTTTAAGCTGCACGTAACAGTGTCAAAATCAATGCACCGGTTTTTGAAAACTGTTGATATTTTGTTTAAAAGCAAGCACTTGTTGAAACACACTTGATCTTTTTAAAACGAAAATATAAAAGTATCATCAATATCTTGAAGGAGATCTTGAACTGTTTGAAAACTGCTCTAGTTTTGGACATCTGAGAAATCCTGGTCGGGAAACCGTACAATTTAATGAATACTATAATAACTTATACAATGTTTTCGTTTTTCAACAGCATACTATATACATGGAAAGCCTCGTTGAAAGGTAAATTAGATTTGTTTCGGCTTGGTTTCGACATATTTTCCGCTCCAACATTGTTTTCTTGTGTTTTCCCGTAGTACATGGTACGTATGTGACTAGAAAATGCGCAGGCGGCGGTAGGGGTATTTCCATCGACAACACTCCCATCCGTATTTTTGATATTTTATAGAATATTTCGTTACAATTTCGATGCAAGAGGAAAATTTGTTAATTTCGCTATGTTTATTAAATATAATAGTTTAGCTATTAACTAGAAAACGCATTTAACATATTGTAAACATGTATATTTTTTTCCTTACATGCTATATTTGTTATTCATTTATCAGCACATTCAAGCTACGATCGCGAACTCATATCCGTTATGAAAGTATGCGACCTACAATGTCAAGATGAAGTTTAATCACTCATTGTTTAAATTCATGGAAACAGTTTTAAATATAGATTTAACGCTTTGTTCCGGAAAATAAATTAAAACGAGGCTTGTTTCGCCTTCAGATATGCCGGTAGCTGTGAGCGGTTACTTTGTAAAATAAACTACAAAGTTGTGACACAATGTTTGTTTATTTATAACATATTCTTTCTTAAACAAAACAGCTATTTGTTATGTTACTATTTTGTTTGAAATTGTTTTGACAGTCTGTGAAATACTGGTGTACGCTCTTTGGAATACTTGCGATACAATCGAATGGATCCATAATATGGAATTAAATTCTCTGTTCAGGTATGTTACACAATTATGGTTAACTGAACGGACGTGATTGTCAAACATTACCATTATCTTTCAAATAAGGTATGTGTGTCGGAAGAGGGATGTATAAGGTATATGTGTTGGTACAGGGGTGAACGTGTGATTGGGTAGATGGCTGTGTGGATGGCAAGGTGCATGAATGATTGGGTAGTTGAATGGCTTGACGATGGACGGATTGATGATTTGGTAAACGGATGGATAGGTGATTTGGTAGGCAGATGGATGGGTGTTTGGGTAGACGGATGGATGGATGATTTGGTAGGCGGATGGATGAATAATTGGGTAAACAGATGGGTTGGTGATTGTGTAAACGGATGGATGATAAGAATGCTGATGAATTGATTTAAGCAATGGCTATATGTATATATTATATAACAGACTGGCTTACACATATATTGTAAGCACTGCACACTAATTCCATACATGACACAAAGTAGGAAACAAACTTAGCCTCAATTTATAAGTTTTGTTTATTACTCACCCAGAAGGCGTAAGACCTATGTGGTAAACCATACATATACATACTTATATGTGGACATGATAATGGGAGTCATATTTAGAGGCAATGATAACATTAACCAGAATATGAAGTAAAGTGTATCATAATTGTATTATATTACACTATGTATTTATTACACAGAGTCATATCATGATATACACATGTACAACAAATCAGCATGAAATAGACACAATCGTATATACTACTCAATCTTTAGACCAATTATCTTAGTGTGAATAGTTTCCGCAATGGTTTAATTACACCATACAACTGATTTTTATCACATACACGTGCAGTTTTTGCGACTCCGTAAACACGGTATTGTACAGCCGTACGTATATTTAGACGTAACGTCAAACTCCAAATCACCTTAATGTTCACAATTCTAAACTCATGAATTAGCGTTAGTGCTAAAGGCAACTGCTTGGTAACGTACTCTTATGTCCCTTTGTCATTTCGTACAGCCTTTGCTAGGTAGGCGCTCCATTCTTGCACCAACATGGCCTAAAACTCACCCATTTCACATGTACTCAATTGGATTCAGGACTTGCCAGTTAATGCGCTTAATACGCTCCATCTGTAGGTTGTCCCGGACAACCAGTGCCTTGAGGAGACATGCATTATCGTCCAAGGAAATGAAATGATCGTTTTATGTCCCTGCATACAGCATAATCTGGGTAACTAGCAGCTATCTCAACTATGTACCGCTGACCAGTCTATGTAGTAAAGTGACAGTAACATATCTCCATGTTGGTCTCGTTCACCTTACATGCTCCCTCGCCTATTCAAAACAGGCCTGGCGGTGAAGATGAGTCAATGGAATCTTTAAAAAAAGGTCTTATTGATCACAGATTATCCTCTTATATTCTTCTAAGCACAGTCGGGATACAAACATTGACCAAGAAGCATTTAGATGGTCATTACGTTGTACGGGCCCAGATCACGATACTACGGGCCTATCTAGAAGGTCATTAGTTGTAGCCCAAGATCACGCACTACAATCCTATCTAGAGGGTCATTATGTTGTAGCCCCAGATCACGCACGACGGGCCTATCTAGAAGGTCATTACGATGTAGCCCCACATCACGCATTGGGGCGTCCGTGGCCGAGTGGTTAAGGTCGTTGACTTCAAACCACTTGCCAAAACAAACAAACAAACATCACGCATTACGGGCCTATCTAGAAGGTCATTATGTTGTAGCCCCAGATCACGCACGACGGGCCTATCTAGAAGGACATTACGTTGTTGCCCATACCATGTACAACGGGCCTAGATAATCAAGAATGGATTTTGAAGCCTGATTTTAAACGGAATATCGTGCGTAGGCAGCAGACATGAAATCATTAAAAATTGTGATAGAGCCATATCAAGCCTCTGAAATCAGTACGATTATTGCCTTGGAAAAAATGGCAACCCTTTGGTTCAGAGCAAATTAGTTGTTAGATGCGTATCACATGCTGACAACCATGCTGAATGTTAAATTATTTGTCAGAAAAGTAGCAAACAACTGTGGGTTAGAAAGGACGTTCGCGTTTGTTTATGTTCCACACTAAATATCGCATCACTATATATTTTCTAATGGCTAAGAAGCATTAGAAGCAAAGATATAGTTTAACTATACGGCAAATGAGTATCGTGTTTTGTTTGTTTTTGTATTTTCTGATCGCAGATCAACAAATACAATGCTGAAATTCAATATCTCTAACAGCACTTCCCGACAATCCTAACAACAGAAAGTAGTTCTCAAAACAGCTTAATGATGAATATCATTTTAATCATAGAAGAGTGCTCGGCTATTTCCGTAAAGCTTCGGATAATTGTGATCGGAATTAAACGCCGCCTGAATGAACATTTGTTATTTATGCTTTCTGAAAAATAAAGTTAGAATGTTGACTCTCGTACAGGGACGAATTTAGGGCAGTCGACGATCGATAATCAATTTCTATCATAAGTAAGGGCCACACTAAAGCGCGTATTACACAAATAAAGCTGAAAGCGAGTACTGTAATATTATAATTATACCTGTTTGGACGAGAAGAATTTCGCTAAATTATTTACATCAGTGTTAAACAACAGGTTTACCGTATACAAAATATCTCGAAATTAAAAAGGATTACAAACCCTGATGAAAATTCTAAATTTAGAATAATTTGGTTTGCTTCAGACTTTTTTCTAATACTTGTAACTTCCCCGTGGTCCAGGAGTATCAAACTTGTTTAGGATGTGAGAGGTCTGGGGTTTTAATCCCAGTCTAAGTAGCTTAATAGTTTAAGTGTCTTTGTAGCAATTTTAATATTTTTTGTTAAAAAATTAGCTACGATATGCAAGGATAAATTGTGGCTGTCACAAAAAAGGTACATAAATGATTTCCAAATGTAAGTTAAAAAATCTAGTGATGCAAAATTCCGTATGTATCAAACTCAAACTGTTATAGCCAAAACATCTAAACGCTGTATATCATAATATACTTATACAGGAAATACATATAGATAAACTGCAAAGATCAGAAAAATACCACAGAGCTTGCAGCCCTTTGACTTTGTTTGGTTTTCCGTCGCACAACCAATGCAAAGATCATACGGCAAATTTCCAGCTTGACGGGTGCAGGAAGACCTCAGGTTTCTCTTTGTGCATTTTCTTAGACGAAGGACCATGTGAATATAACCAACTAAGTTCTGTTAGCTAGCTGGATAGAGATTTGCATTACAAGTCCCTGGAAGGATTTGAACCCACAGCGGTTAAGGACAAGTCAACCACTGGGCCTCCGACGTCCTGTCCAAAATCCTGTCCAAAATCTGTATGCATTCAATCCGAAACAAAAGAACGAGTTGGTAAACATTGAAGTTATGTAAAATAATAGTCAATGAACAAGTTTTAAACACAAACATACAGTTTCATTTCATGAAATGCCGAAATAACTGGACTGTCCGAGTTTTCGCATGGTCAAAAACGGATAGAAAATTTTGTGGAGTTGCCTATACATGTATAGGGACAGCGCTCCTTGTTTTCTATCCCTTTCCTGGTGCGGCGTCTCTCTCTCACACACAAACAAAAAACAAAGCTACATATATAATACAACAATGAATAAATAGATAAATACAAAATAAATAAAAATAATTAATTAATAACAAGAGGAGCGCAATGCTTTCGGGACCACGCGGCAACACGATGAAACATCTTGGGTTGAGGGCCATCTTAAATCATTGCTCAATCAAACTATTGAAAATAAATTATTGAATATTCGTTTTTGAAATGTTTGTGGATTGTTTGAGTAAATTACTTTCATTGTTTAATTCACAATATTTTTTTTTTACATTTTCAAAAATTTAATGAAAAAAGCACGAATCTGCTGTTTTGGAATAATTTCGGGATTGCAATTTTCAAAAGTTTTATTTTTATTTATTTGTCTCAAAGATAAGTGTTCGTAAAGTAAGATTATTATATAAATATTTTGATGTTTATTGAAGGAAATAATATAATTATGTAGCGTTAGATAACGTAGTACATTTATGATATTTGCCTTTGAATTGTTGTGTGACACACATAGTCATGCCTGTATGGTAAACAAAAGAGCTACATCTTTAGGAGGAGACACGTGCGAGTATATACGATAAATATACATAGAACAGCATTCTTTGATTTTCCATATTCGATACATAGTTAATAAGACAATACTATACATTTGTTGACACTTAAATCCGGTGAAATGCACTGACTCGGAATAACCGATAGAGCACTTTACCATAGACATCTCTGTTTTTGTCATTTACAGGCATACTATTTCAATGTGATAACAATCCAGATTCCTTTAATAAAATGATTCATAAACATATAATGGTTTATTCTATACCAAACTGAAATTTCACTAAATTTTGATACAAATAAGTCGTTTACTTTTAAAAAAATATCATAGTAAGATTGATATATTTAAGTATCAACCGTCATCTTGAACTCCACCTGATATATTTCAATGTGGCAGACGGAAAATAAGTCAGTACCAAGTATTTAAGCATAACTCAGTTGACCATTGAGATTTTGGAAACCCTAAGTGCGTTGATATGTAGTATATTTACGCACTTTGGGGTCAATTTCTCGAGTGCGCTGTGAAGTTTACCGCACTTAGGGGTCGGACCCCAAAGTGCATTTGACCCCAAAGTGCGATATTACAAAGGTGGAACTGGAGCTTCTATGGCCAGATAAATAAGGTCGCCGTAAGTTTTGATTCGGGCCAGGAAATTGAATGCATTTCATTATCGGAAGTCATCTACTTGATATACGGATCTTAGCAAGTGTTATACGAATATAGATTTACACAATTATTTCAAATGTACGTATTTATAATGATTTGTGTTGATTGTTACAATTAATGACGACTGTAGACCAGGAAGTTGACTAAGTTTTATATAAATGTAAGTCTAGCACGAAATTAAAGTTTATAATTTTCCATGAATAAGGCCAAAGTATGCCCCCACTCCGGAAGCCCTGTAGGACCATTTTTGTCTTGGAGCACATTTGTCTTACGTAAGACCGATGCGGTCGCATTTGTCCCGCATGAGGCAAATGGTACCTCAAATGTCTACCTAATAATAAAAAACAAATGTGTGTGACAAATGTGCTACGATCAAGTAAGGCACAAGAAAACACATTTGCCTCTTTTTGTTAAGGAACAAGAGAGCACATTTGTCTCATGTCATTTTTTATATGAATTATTTGTCACATATTTTCACACAGCAATATTTTTTATTTATTTTTTTTAGAATCGAGGTCCGCCGTTTAACCTCATGTCAAATGTAATCATCAATTAATAGGTGTGCAAATGCTTTCTGAAGAAGTACAGTGGAATAAATAATTATTAATTCTATTTTCTCCAATTCATGAAATTTGATCGGATGAACCTTAATGCGTACATTGAAACATACGAAATCCCGTTCACGATGGTACAATGGTGAAAGCGAGATAGCACGATGGTACGATGATGAAAATGCCATGGTACGATGGTGAAAACACGATGGTACGAACGTGAAACAACAATTGTACGATGGCAAAACAACGATATTATGAAAACACGATATAACGGTTGTAATAATACTATGGTACAATGATGAAATTGCGATGGCATCATGATGAAAACGCGATATTATTTCTACCGGTCTGTCATCGCATCATCGTGATTTTACTATTGTGCCATTGTTGTTTCATCATCGTACCATTGTGTTGTCAACATCGTACCATTGTGCTATCGCACTTTTACCATTGCACCATCGTGCATCGCGGTTTAGGGAGACAAAAAATGTTACTTATGTACAAACGGAACACCGTAATCGGGCGATATTTGAACGATTCAATATCGTGACTCGTTTTGCATATCGCCGGAATCTGGCATCTTGCTTCGCGTCTCGTTCGTTGACCCGAGACAAGAAAATCCTTTAAGGCCATATATCGCTAAATAGTATTCCTTTTATATTCAATATAAAATTGATATTTTACAAAGAGCTACAAAATATAGCTAGACCCATTTTAGAGAAGACATCCTTATCTCATTTTAGATAGTTATGATAAAACTGATATAAATTACCAGAAAAGTAGGTGTCATGTACCTTTAAAGCAGCAATTCTCGAAAAATGACGATATGTTATATATTTCAAAAAAAAAAACGTGTGGGATGATCTCATTTTCTATTTTAGATCATTTAAGGGCTTTCATGGCCGAGTGATTTCAAAACACCACTTACCCCTAACCGCTGTAGGTTAGACACTCACTCAGGGCGTCAAACTATTTATGCGAGGAAGCCCGTCCAGGGTCCAAATGCGAATGCCTATCCGCGTGCGCACGTGATAGTTATCGAGTGTGCACGCAATGAATATCCCTTTGGAATGTAATTGCTATCGCCTGCTCAAGTGATAGTATTGAATTGCTACATAATAGCTATCGCGTGCGCGCGTAAAAAAATCCTCTGCCCCTTTTATGCCACTGTAGATGCTACCTTGGTGTTGCTTACAATATTTCTTAAAACATTTACAAAACTTTAAAGCAGCATGCCTACAGATGAGCGGAAATATTTTGGTAAATTCAAACTTGAGAAAAATGTACTATGGGTTTAGGAAAAGTAGACAGATTCAAGATTCGAGTAATTATTTACATGTTTTTGGCGATTAATGGCTATTTTTTCATTATGTGTAACTATATTTCAAATGAAGGCAGAGTTTTACATATTTTGACCTCTTTTTATAATAAACGCGGGTTGTAAGTGTCATTGATAATGTGTAAATTGCTTCCTTTTGGTTAATATACATTATTATGCTAAAATCCAGGTGATAAAATACACGTACATATGATCAACTTATCTCGAAGCTGTTTGGCATAAATAATGGTTGACAAGATAACACAACTTCAAAAGAATATAAAATCAACAGTTAAAGGAAACTCGCCAAAAGCAGATTGACATGTAGTTGCTTTCATTAAGAAATGTTCACAAATACCTTGCGACTTTAAACCGTGTCATGTACCTCGATCATGTGTTGCGGGTCATATGAGTAATGAATATAAGAAACTTTATTAAAGACTCATGCACTTATTATCATCATCATCATTATCACCACGACCATCATCATCATCATCACCACCATCATCATCATCATTATCATCAAGAACATCATCATCATCAGCAGCAGCAGCATCATTATCATCAGGGAAATCATCATCATCATCAAGAACATCATCGTCATCATCATTATCATCATCATCATATTCATCAGGAAATCATCATCATCCCCACCATCATCACCATCATCATCACCACCATCATCATCATCATGATCATTAAGCAAATTATTATCATCAATATCATCTTCATCAGCAGCAGCATCAGTATCATCATTATCATCATAAACAAAATCATCATCATCATCAGCAGCAGCAGCAGCAGCAGCAACAGAAGCAAAAACACACCATCATCAGCATCATCGATACATCATGTTTTGCATTATTTGGACAATCATTCTCCCGAAATTAAAATTTATACAATCGTCATCATATTTTAAAATATCAGGGGAGGAATTTATGTCCGATAACCCTCTTAGTTATTCAAGTGTTTCGTAAACAGCATTGTATCGGAAGTAAAATTAAAATTCAAAAGTTCATTGTTTTCATTGTATAGTCAGGCCACCAACCCACATACATATATATATATAACATAATACATATAATATTACAATCATGCGTGACAATAGATGAGGAAGTAAAATCAAAGTTTACTTAAGATTTGCGGAAGTTAATACTTATTGTTGTCTCTATATATTAAATAAAAATATTGAAAGTGTAGCAAGATCATGAATTAAAAGGAAATATCTGATCTTATGCACGTAAAGACAATATTGTTTTTAAGATTGAAGAATCATGAAATTAACCGTTTGGTTAAGTATTAATTGTTGCTGTTTTAGTCTGCTAATTTAAAGGAAAAAAACTATTGAAAAGACTTTAAACTTACGACATCTGATGTGAATTATTGTTTTATTGTTTACCCGTGCCGCATACCAATTCAATGCATTACGTTTGTCACATTTTGAAATGTTTTGAAAACCATCATAGGGCGTTTATGTTTAATTGACTTTTTTAAGAAACCTATTTAAAATTTACTTTCCTTATAATCTATATACATGTATCTTGAGCATCAGTGGTATTTGACATGTAGCGTTACTTTGTATTTATCTACATTTAATATATTAATCATGTCTATAGGGTCAAAAATGGTTTGCCCTTTGGGTCAGTTAATAGGAGCTACGCATGTAAATATTCGTCTTTAAGTAGTGTCCCTGTACCTAGGCTCAGTTGGCTAGTTCTGAGATTTTACTCTTCTCGGCAACAATTATATTCTGAGGTTATATGTTTGGCATGCTTCATAATCATATGCTTCTCTACAGCTATGTTTTGCACTACAATTCAAGGCTTACAAAACAGTGTTATAATTGCACCAGGGATAAGCATTTGACAGATAAAACCCTTTGATGCATTAGAGAGGTATTGGCCGGACAAGGTTTTCGAACACACGCTCGCACGCACGCAAACACGGATGGACAGGGGCAAACAGCTATGTTTTGCACTACAATTCAAGGCTTACAAAACAGTGTTATAATTGCACCAGGGATAAGCATTTGACAGATAAAACCCTTTGATGCATTAGAGAGGTATTGGCCGGACAAGGTTTTCGAACACACGCTCGCACGCACGCAAACACGGATGGACAGGGGCAACTCTACAGCCCCTTGCCATTGTCAAGGCGGGTATAATAAAACAATACATATTGCAGCGGTTTGTTTTCTGGTTACAGAACATAATGCTATTTAAATGGGTGTTTCAAACAAAATAAATATAGTTATATTTTACCATTGATCAGGAATAGGTTACAGAACTTGTTTACTGCCTACCAAAATTGAAATCGAGTTCCAGACCTAGATTGTGTTAAACAAGGTCAAACCTTAACTTACGTTAAATTCAAATTACCATTTAAATGTTCATTTTCTTCTTTCCGTACAAGTGAAATATCTGGTATACTATGAAATAAAAGAAACTTTCTTTCGAAAGATGCATTTGGCTCGCACCTTAGAGAATCGTTCTTCGATACTTGGTTAACTTGATATTTTTATCCTTTTATTCTTCTTTTTGATCCGTTTCGTGGAAAAAGAAAACAATTGTTTATTTAATATTTTCCTCATTTATTGAGAAATGATATAAAGTTCTCATATTTATAAGACACCAAACATCAGATAGAGTCCATTTTTACTCCATTCTCGATTTACAGCAATTTTTGCACATAGTCATAAAGCAGAATAAAACTTTACAACAGAATTGATCTAAACTTCGCATGATCTGAGAATATTTGACTTCACGGATTTATGTTTGTATTTGAACCATATGACTGAAAATTAAATATATTTTGCACGTATCATTGCCTAGATCATTTATACAAATGTTCATTACTCTTGTCTCTGAAATAAAAATAAAACCAGCAATGGAATTTAGGAAATTTTGCAAATTTTTTACTTTAAAAATCACAATTTATGCTTTGTACTGTATTTTTCTATTAAGGGAAGTATAAGGAAGATATTGTTATAATTTTTTCCCTATAAGCCTAATGTTTCAGAATTATTTTGTTTGTATTAATCATCAAGTTTCTCTTATGCTCTAGATTGTTTTATGATATTTGGCGATGCGCTCTTTTTTGTTTAATATTTGCAAAACATTTAATAGATTTTTTTAAAGTAAACAAATGCAACCTTATGAACGCACATTAAATAAATCTTGCATTTTCTCAGTGTATTAGATCGGAATAAATCATGGTTTATATCAGAATATACCCTACACATCTCTGAGTATATCTCGCACTGTCTGAAAATGTAACTTGTACTAACTCGATGTAACCGAAGACTATATCAAAATATAATCCGCAGAATCTCAAAATATATCTCTCACTTTTTGAAATGCCTCCATCGCATTTTCAGAATATATCCCTTACTATCTCAACATATCAAACACTGTCACATTATTTCAAAATGTAACCTAAATTATCACGAAAAGTAACCTACATTATTTCAAAATGTAACCTACATTATCTCAAATTTGTAGCCTACATTAACTCAAAATGTAACATATATTATCTCGAAATGTTACGTACACTATCTGGAAATGTTGCCTACATTATCTCAAACTGTAGCCTACAATATGTCAAAATGTAACCTACCTACACTTTCTCGAAGTGTTACTTACACTATCTCGAAATGTAACTTACACTATCTCAAGATGTAACCTACATTATCTCGAAATGAAAACTACACTATCCCGAAATGTAACTTACATTATCTCGAAATGTTACCTACACTGTCTCAAAATGTAACCTACACTATCTCCAAATGTTAACTACACTATCTCGGAATATAACCTTCATTATCTCGAAAGGTAACATACACTTCCTCAAAATGTAACCTACATTATCTCAAAATGTTACCTACATTATCTCGAAATTTAGCCTACAATATCTCAAAATGTAACCTACACTTTCTCGAAATGTAACCTACACTATCTCGAAATGTAACCTACACTGTCTCAAAATGTAACCTACACTATCTCGAAATGTAACCTATATTTTCTCGAAATGTAACCTACACTATCTCGAAATGTAACGTACATTATCTCAAAATGTAACCTAAACTATCTTGAAATCAAACCTACACAATCTCGAAAGGTAACCTACGTTATCTCGAAATGTAACCTACATTATCTCAAAATGTTACTTACATTATCTCAAAATGTCACCTACACTATCTCAAAATGTAGCCTATAATATCTCAAAATTTAACCTACACTATATCAGAATGTAACCTACACTATCTCAAAATGTAACCTACACTTTCTAGAAATATAACCTACACTTTCTCGAAATATAAATTACACTATCTCAAAATCTTACCTACAATATCTCGAAATGTAACTACATTATCTCGAAATGTATTCTACACTTTCTCGAAATGTAACCTACACTGTCTCAAAATGTAACCTACACTATCTCGAAATGTAACCTATATTTTCTCGAAATGTAACCTACACTATCTCGAAATGTAACCTACATTATCTCAAAAAGTTACCTACACTATCTCAAAATGTATTAACACTATCTCTAAATGTAACCTATATTTTCTCGAAATGTAACCTACATTATCCCGAAATGTTACCCACACTATCTCAAAATATATTCCGTACATTGTTGAAATGTCTACATCACATTTGCAGAATATATGCATTGCTATATCGGTATCAGTCCAGCAATATCTCGAAATGGTAATAGTTTATGTTAAATCAACACTTGAAAATATAAATGACATAAAATTATAATAATCAAATAACGTAACAAAACGTTAGTCAACGTTGTGTTAAATAAACGTTTTTTTTTTTGTTTTTTTTTAAATACGAAAGGATAATTAGATATCAATACACGGCAAAGAAGGGATACCGATAGAAGGTGATAAACGGTCCTCAAAATGAATAATTGCCCCAAGGGCTCAAGCCGCCCGACAATGTCTTTAATACACTTGATAGATCTAAAAGTAGCATTTAAAACACACTTTCATAGTCTTTTGTTGTAAGTCCTGTCTCTGTAGATTTCTACTGTATAATACTTCTACAGAGTTGCTTCCCTTGTGTGTATACAAAGAACACTAATATCAAGAAGCAAGTATAATGTTTATTTTTTCGGGGTCTTTGGTAATACAGTAATTTAAATAAAACTGTGATTGTACAAAATAGGCTTCTAATCAAGTGATTCGTGCTTAACACCTACATTCACATTTACAGGTAGTTGTTTTGATGACATAAACTTTGACGTCAGTTTTTCCGTTTGTGCACAGCAAGTTGATTATGATTAGGGGCTGCACAGTATGGTGGCTGATTTGAAACGCTTTTGAGCGTCGTGTTGGCGCAAGCCAAACGGCGAGTTGTCGGACTTTCGTTTTGTCGTCCTGTCGCTAACGATGCACGCCAAACGTCGCGTTATCGTGCGGCGTGTTGTCGCGACGCTACATTGTCGCTCGGTTCAAATCGAAGGATTGGCTTATAAGTCAAGCAACAGGGGCGACATCGCGACAACGCGCGGCATGACAACGCGCCTTTTTGCGCGTGTTTCGCTAATGACAGGACGACAGTATGACAAAGCGCTGTTTGGTACTTTGACGTGTTGTCGCTAGCGACAAGACAAAAAGGCGATAACAATATAGGTTAATTAATTTAATTTAATGAGTAACGTAATCTAACGTAAGTCAACACAACGCAACATAACACAAAAGAACACTCAACTAGACACATACAACATATATCACAATACAACACACAACATAGCATAATACATTGCAGCACAACAAACACATTAGAACATGCAAATAACAATACAACACAACAAACAATACAAGTCAACAAACAACAAAACACAAAACATTACACAACTAAACGCACCATAATATACAATGCAATATACAATACAATAAAACACAACACAACTAACAATACACAATACAACACAACATTTAATACATAAAACAACGCTTACGATAAAAAACAACACAACATAACATACAACACATATATAAACACACTTCACAACATATAATACAAGCAACATACAATGTAACACACAGCACAATACATAAAACAGCATAATAGACAACAGTGCAACACAAGACACAAAACGTGCTGATTTTAATTGATGTATTTAGTAATTGTGTAAGAAATATACGATTATCCACATTTGTCTTTGATACTTTCACTGATCCTGTATTTATTTCCTAAATTTGAATCTTTCGTTGATTCTTCTTTCATTCTCTAAACTAAATACTTTCACAGGGCTCCCTTTAAGTTCCAAAATTAGGAAGTCAGAGAAAGCAAAAAACCTAACAAGGGAAGTCATATTATATAGGTAAAAAGAAAAAGCGTTTCATTTTGGAAGAAACAAGCCAAAAATAAGGAATCCATGACTCCCAAACTTCTACTAATGGAAGCCCTGCTTTCACTGTTTCTTCATTCATTTGCGAAATTTGATACTCTCACTGATTCTTCATTCATTTCTCAAACTTAAACCCCCACTTATTCTTCATTTTTTTCGTTAATTTGATACCGTCACTTATTCTCATTCATTTCCTAAACTAAACTGAATATTCTCGCTGATTTTGTTATTTATTTCCTTAATTTTATACTCACATTCATTCTTCATTTAATTCTTCAACTTAATATTTTTACTGATTCTTCATTTATTTCCTAAATTTGATGCTTTTACTGATAATTCATTCATTTCCTAAACTTATCTAAAAGATTCTTCCTCATATTTGATCAATAAACTTTTTAACAATTGCAAAGCACTACTAGTATGTGGTTATTATAAATGCTATCCTGACATCTATTGTTGATTTTAAGATCAGTATGTTTATGTTGTTACAGATACTATTGATGATCTGATATCAGAGAAAATGGCGACCGCCAGTCCAGGTCAAGCTTCGCCGGCAAAGGCGCAGCAGAATCGTTGCCGTCTTTTTCGTCTGCAAATGCTGATTATTGACGGCGGACTACAAATACTAAGAAACATTTTTGATAAAAAACTGAAAAATGTTTCTCTAAGCGCATTTTTGCAAAAAGAGAGGTCAACAATAACCAAATTAAGATCACGCGGAATAATTACTCAGGTGCAATATGATCTACTGTTTCCATCAGGTGGCAGCGGTCCAGCTACAACAGACCTAGACATCACGTTAATCATATGTCTCCTTAGAAACATCAAGTCATTCGGGCTGAACAAGAACTTTCAATGGAACTCAATTCCTGCACAAGGTGATACCTCAGTTGAGGCTGATATTTCCCGTCTGAAAATGTACAGGAACGAGGTAAATGAGAAATGAGATAATTAGTTAAGTTTTAATGGTTTGAGTTCTTGTGATATCTAGTTGTGAACAAAAATAATCTATATGACGTCAAGTTTAAATTATTACGTATAAAAAGTATTTTTGCTGAAATAGCTTTTCGAGTATAGAACTATAAATCCTAAGAAAGATAATAATTTTGTTTTTTATTCTGTATAACTTAATGATTCTACTAATTTAGTATTATCTTCAGTTTCATGATATCTAAAAGTAAGAAACGTCTTCATTTAATACATAAAATTAAACTACGAAACATATCCATGATATCAAAGACTGGCTTCATAATTTTAGATTTAGCCAATTGTCTTGCATGCAACTATCATATTTTATTTAATTTTTGTCTTCCCTTGCATCTTTTCATTTGATATAAATACATAATAACATTCTCTTACTTTTTTTATTAGCTCAGTCACATATCTTCAACAAGTGGAATAACGCTGCCTATCTTTACAACAAAGTGGACGGAGATCGAACAGGTAAGGATGGAATTTTATTTTACTAATTAATCTATTTTTTCCTTTCAATTCTGTTCATAGACGGTTATGTTTATGCAATATTCCTTGAGGCACATTATGCCTCAGAAATCCATTCTTTAGAAATGTCAAACGTATGTTTAACAACGTTTGAATAATGAATTAAGAGCAAGTTAAATGTTAACTTAAATATATACTATGCTCATCTTTGGGTAAAATACTTTTACTTCAGAAATTCTTTAAAATCTATTAAAGTCTTTCTGAATATGTCTAATTTGAATAAATGAATGTTTAAACTATGTTTGGAGAGCTGCATTTCCTGTAACTAGTCCAATTAATTTGGTCAATCCTAATAAAAAAACTGCCAGTTATGTTTAAATGACACTATGTAATCATACTGTGATTACCTGTAGCGTCAAGAGTTTTAAACATGACATATTGCCTCTGTGTATGTCAAAAGATGTTTATTCTACATTTCAAAAGAGACTGTATAATTAGTATCATTGTTTTCAAATATAAAATAATTTGAGCATAGCATATCTTTAAAGCACACAACTTAACTTACACATGTATGGGAAGTTTATGCTGGGTGGGGGAGGGGGGGGAGTAAGTACCGGTGTAAACAGTAAATACTCGTGTTTGATACGCAAAAATATTAATAAATGTATCATTTAATCTCTGCTCGAATTGCTTGTACACGGACATCCTTCATAGCATAACATTAACATAAAGGAACATAACAGGAATGAAACTACCACGCATAGCGGAGCTCAAAGCAAAGTAAGCAAAATTATAGAATAAAAAACATACCACAGAATATAATATCTAACGGTATGTGCATTAACAATGGTGAAAATAAACATGATAGCTGTTCAAGTATACGAGGGGAAGTAAGAAAATATCCGGACTTTTGACTCGTTCTCGAAAACCATTCAACATTTAAAAAAAATTCTTTCTACTCTTTTTCAAAATATACTCCACCTACGTCTACGCACTTTTACCATCTTCGTGGGAGCTTTTGTATTCCCGCTGTGAACCATGACGTAGACCTATGTTTTAGGTACTGAGTAACAGCATATACATGTATCAAAGCCGCCCTGGTCTTATATTTCTTCCCAGCAAGCAATTTTTTCAGTTCTGGAAACAAATAAAAGTCACAGGGGGCGAGGTCTGGGCTATAAGGAGTTGATAACCTCCACTGTAGCTGCGGCGGTTTGGGAGGGGGCGTTATCGAGAAGGAGGACTTCAGCTTCAGCTTTTCTCTGAGATTTTTCAGAAATACTTCAGAATAGTACTTGGCGGTGACAGGTTGACCCTTTGGCTTGAAATGAGTAAGTATCATTCCTCTCGAATCCAAAAAAGGCAACAAGCATGGCTTTGCCAGCCGAAGGAGACAGCTTAAAGTTTTTAGGAGGTGGGGAACCAGCTCTTTTCCACTGCTTTGACTGAGCTTTTGTCTCAGGTTCGGAATAATGAACCCACATCTCATCTCCAGTGATAATGCGGTTCAAAAACATATCTCCTTCACGATTAAAACGACTTAAATGTTTTTTTGCATTGGTTACTCTGATTGCCTTTTGATCTGCGGACGCCTGTCTAGGCATCCACTTGGCACTTACCTTGCTCATGCCTGAAACTGAGAAACCCAGTTGTAGAAGGTTGAACACGATACACATTTTTCAGAAAATCTTTTTTTAAGCCTCTGAAAGATGTGGCAGGGCTTTTCACCTTCTGCAACCAGAAACTTTATTACAAAACGTTGTTCCTCTAATAATAAGTCCATAATAGACGAAAGACCTATCATATATCAGAGGGCAAAATACTGTGTATACACAACTATCATTGAAAATAAACTGACCACGTTATAGGCCAATGAATGTAGTTTTCACAAATATATAATGTGTATATATAGCTGCACGTGGAAAGAGGGGAGCATGAAAAGTCCGGATATTTTCTGACCGTCCCTCGTACAATACGTTCATAAACCAGTGTCTATTCTAGGAGGGCGGATGGGGGATTCACTCATATTTTTGAGAATTCCCCTATTTTTTCAGAGGCAGTGGGAAATTTTTACATAGAGAAAAAAGGGAAAAAATCAACAAATGCAATGAAGTTTTCGATAAAAATCCCCACTATTTCTCGAATCCTACAATAGACACTGTAAACAGTGTATTGTTTGTTTGGGTTTAAAGAAATATGTTTTTAATGTGAGTTTTCGCATTGAATCGTGACGCATTTCATGATTTTCCAGGTTCTTTTGAGGTTGAACTCGGCGGTGTCTCCCATACCACATCTACAAAAGATGATTGATGACTTTAAAGTGAATCCACTCGATCCACAGGCGGAGATAAGGGTACAGAAGGCCATAGACAGCTGGCAAATGTTAGAAAAGGGGGTAGAAGCTGATTTAAAACTGTTGAAAATTGAGGACGAGAAGATAAAATATACTCTGAATGTACAAGGTCAAACTGTGAGAAAGCATGCACAGAGTATTGGTGAATTAAACAAGAAAACGTCTGAACATGATAAACAAATACATGACCATTCTAAACAAATACAGGAATTAAAGGAAGAAACTAGAAAAGGTACGTCGCACCAGACTTTTTTGACACTCACGTTATTTAAATACAATGTATAGTTATTATTCAGTCATACTAAATTTTTATCTTAATCACTATAATGTTCAACAATGTTCTCATTATTTATCATTATAGTGCAATCATGCGACTTAATATTAATTTTTATCTTTATTAATCTTTCGATTTTGCTTATTTTTATAAACGAAATTTTGTTTTTGTAAATATAATGATTAATTAAATCTCACATCTTCGCTATTTTCAATTTACTTTTATTTTGTTTTAAAATAACCAAACCTGTCATGTGAAATATAAATGAATTTAAATGCAGATAATGTAAAAAAAAATTCTAAGTTTAACAACTTATTTAACTTATATTCACTCTATTACATTGTCATAATGCAGATGTCACAGCAGAGACAGAATCAATGCGACAGTCTCAATATGAAGAGTCGAAAAAAAGTAAGTAAATGCTATTTATAAGAACATAATTAAAAGATGTGTGGTATGATCAACAATCAGTAAAATTTAACACAATGTTTATTTAGAACATTTGTTCTTGCTGTGGTTAAGTATATGATTTATTAATGTATTGAGACCTTTCTGTTGAAAATGTGTCAGGGGTAAATCGTACACATATACATGCACAGTGCGTTAACTGGAGTACGGGTATAAGTTACCCGCACTCCAGAGCATGCCCATTGATTGGCTCATTTTTGCTGGGGTTTACATATTGTGACGGCAGAGAAAGGGAAAGGAGCAGAAATATCATATTCAAATGCTCGTTCATTGGTTAATTTTTTCTGGGGTTTCATTTTATGACAACAGGGAACGTGCTATCATATTTGACTATGATACAAAAGAGAAAGAACACCAAAACACTCGACAATCTGATTTATACTCGGGGGCTACGCCCCCTCGTACAAATCAGATAGCCTCGTGCTTCGGTGCTCTTTCTATTACGTAGAAAGAATATATTCAAACTAAATATAGAAGAACATATATTTGAAATGGTTCTTGTAATACCTGCATATTTTGTCTGTATTGCAATTCATGAGTTTGTGTTTATATTTTGTTCACTTGATTTTTAAACCCCATCCTTCTTATTTAAAATTATAAGGTTACATTAAAATGCATGAAACATATATGTTTATACTTATGAGCCATGTAAGCCCTCTTTGTCTTTATTTATAGTTATAAGATCGTCATGCATAATGCATTCTAAAAAAAGTATTTTACATCCTATTTGCAAAAAACACTTGACACTTACACAAATATCATTTCACAGACGTTTCATATTTTCAATATGTGTAAATTACGGCTCAACAGAGCACGCACAATAGGTTTGTTTTCTAGGTTCCAATTTTCTGTGCAAACTGGTAAATTGGTGTATTCAAATAATAAGAAATATCTCAAAATGCATCAGAATATTTCACATTAATTTTATATTGATATGCCAATTTTTAGTTTAGAAATAATTTTCGTCACTTCCGGTTTGAGGTAACCTAATTGGCGTCCGCGCCGAAGCGCGGCGCCCTTATGGAATGATATCAGATTTTGTGAAAGGGCGACAGCAACTTCTCGAGCCTTTTAGTTGGTCATAATAAAAGCCGTTCATTCCGATCGGTATGAGGGTGCTTGATTATTAATTAAGAATGAAATGTTGCGATATGTTACAATGAATAGCGAACTGGAGAATTTCGCAATGCAAACATTTTCAAATGAAATAACCTTTTCCGTCAATAAATCGCGCTCTTAGGGTTTTTTTATTTATCTTTTTGTAGTACACAGTGGGTTATCATGGTATGTTATTGTTGTACATGTATCCTAGAATGATCAGTTGATGACCTAAATATTCCGAAAATCTATTTATAGATATATCTATTTATCACTCCTATCGGTAATTTATGGTTTCTCCCGGCTATTTTGACGGGATTTACTAGTGACCTTCGAATAGTACCACACGTTTATTGTCCGGTCTCTCCCGGTTTTGAAGTAGATGTTTGATATATTTACAATTAAAAAAACAACAAAAAACAACAACAACAATAGCATGTTTCATTTTATCTATATGAGATAAAAACAATAAATACATGTATGTACAATAATTGAGAAAAAGGTACATTTTTATGGTATTAATATGACATTATCAACTTTGAAATATTTTATTTAATTTGTTATTCGTGTATAGTAAAGATGCCGAGGAATTATTCAAAGTTACAAATTAGATTTTATGAATTATTCAATTGATTGATAATTTAAAAAATGATAAAGCAAAATACAAAGGTACATGTACATGGTTTAAGAATAAACAATATTATATATTGAAAGATAAACCATAATTTACTGACTTTTTCCAGTTAAGTTTTAACTTATAATCGTCGGTCAATATGACAATTGAATTCTTAAAATTTATTTTACAATTTTAATAAAAAAAAAGAGTAGTAAACATAAAAACTCAGTATTAAAATAGCACATAAACCACAAAAAAAGAAAATAAACAATATTCATAAAATTTGTATTTGTTTTTTATTAAAATTAATAGATATTACAATTATTGTATAATAAACAATTATGCTCAACATGATCAACATGGTAATATAACCAGTGTCATATTTTTACTAAGTGTGAACAGATACCTTAAGAGGGGGTCTTCGCTAATAGCGATAACATAATAAGGGACAATTAAAATTAAAGGTGTGGTACGTGTTGATCATGCGTTACACATATTGATTATAAATGATTGTATACGTACATGTATATCCGTTGCTATTAATAACCACGATCATAAAGAAATAACAAGTAATATTCTAATCTCTAGCATGCCAATCAAAGTTCATAATGAACAATGTCTTTCGTCCGCTCATTCATAAGTGATATATATTTCTGGTAGTTTATAAGAATATCTTGTCATCATATGTCTACTAGTTGATCTTCACTTGCTGCATTTCTTGCTTGGACGCCCTTTGATGCTTTGCATCAATGCTTTTCTTGTAACATATATGTGATACCAGACTTTAAGTGTTATATACTAAAGCATTTATCGACATTTTTTTAAACTTTTGGAAAATGACCTGATTAAAGTATGTTCTACATGATCAAATATTCAAATTAGGACTCAGAAATGAAGTCAGATAAATTTTAAGGAAAACCGAATCCAAGGAAGGGCGTAAATTGTGTTCTTAGAACATTTTAATTAGGTTTTAATGGAACAACTTGATCCGCATACCTTTAGTCATTATGTTTTATGTATATGACGCAGATAATGAAACATTGAATCTAACAATGATGCCAGCGATAAAAATTGTTTTTGTTACAAATAAATTGAAATCGTTTGGAAAAGCAATGTATTTGCTATGAAGCTTGACAAGATTAGGGGTCTCAAATAAACTATTTTGTCAGCCTTTGTCTACTATGTTTGAAAGGCTTGATAACTGAAACAAGGACATTAATTAAAATAAATAAATATACTCTAATTATGTTTATCGTGAACTTTAAATTCATCGCAATTTAGCATGGCATTCAGAAAAAAGTGTAAATTGATGATCTACTTGAAAGCTGAGTTGGCAGAATTAACTTGAGGGGAATTCCTAAATACAGTGTTAACAAATGCTCTGCCGGAATGCATAGCAATCAAATGGAGCATTCCTATATATAGTGTAAAAATGCTGTACTGATATGCTCAGCTGGCGTAGCAATCTAGCTGGCATTCCTGTATAAAGTGTGATGGTTTTTTAGCTCACCTGTCACAAAGTGATCACTTTTCGTCCGTCCGTCGTCCGTCCGCCCGTCCGCTATTCTTGTCCGGGACATAACTTTGAAACCACAATAGGTACCAACATGAAACTTCGTAGGTAGATAGATCTCATTCAGTAGGTGTGCAGTGCACAAGAACCGTAACTCTGCCTCGCCTATTTTTTGAATTATTGCCCTTTGTTTATTTTTACACTTTGAACTTTGTCCGGGACATAACTCTATATGAGTATCAACATGAAACTTTGTAGGTAGATAGATCTTATTGTGTAGAAAGTCAGTGATAAAGAACCATAACTCTGTATTGCCTTATTTTGGAGTTATTGCCATTTGTTCATTTTATCACATTGAACTTTGTCCGTGACATAACTCTAAAACTATAAGAGATATCAACATGAAACTTTGTAGATATATATATCTCATTGTGTTGAAGTGCAGTTCTAAAAACCCATAACTCTGCCTTGCCTTATTTTGGAGTTATTGCCCTTTGTTCATTTTTACACTTGAACATTGTCCGGGACATTACTCTAAAACTATAAGAGATATCAACACGAAACTTTATAGGTAGATAAATCTCATTAGGTAGATGTGCAGTGCTAAAACACTAAAATTCTGCCTTGCATTATTTTGAAAATGACCAATTCTATTATAGAATTGTCCCAACAAAGGGCTATAACTTAGTCAAAATTAATGTCTGATTTATGGGCCTTATGATCCTAAAGACATGTATCAAGTTCAAAGTGAACACTTTAGTATTTTCAAAGATTAATGTTGCACGTAAATCTTTAAACAGTAATTTTCTAAGTTTAAAAAATCATGGTGTAATCTGATTTAATTATCTAGTCTGCACGACTTAGTTATCTCGTTCCCACGACTTAAACCGCTTAGTTGCTCGTGGTCGTGACATAGTATCTCGTGGCTACGATATAGTATCTCGTTCCCACGACTTAACTATCTCGTGGCCACGAATAAGTAACTCGTGTCCACGACTTAGTACAGTACAAACTTGATTTTTTTTTCTGTAAAATAAAATAAATATAATTTAGCTTCACACAAATATGTGTGCTTTAAATCCTTTACACTGTAAGTGGGCAGTATGAATATACATGTATAGTGTTATTACAAAAAAAATATGGAAGTTTCTTTTAAAGACAGGCACAACTTTACTTGACCCGTAATAAGAAAAGCAGATTCCTATACATTATGTGTATGTGTTTTTATTTAAATAAAACATATTTAGTAAGAAATTTATAGATTTCAATAAATTTCTGTGATAAAAATATCTTACTGAGAGATGTGCATAGTATATCATTAAGCACAAATGTATGTGAATGTGGTGGTGTGTGCGGGATGTCTGATCTATTATCAGACACACATATGCCCAACATTTGAGCCGCGTCACGACAAAACCAACATAATGGGTTTGCGACCAGCATGGATCCAGACCAGCCTGTGCGTCCGCGCAGTCTGATCAGGATCCATGATGTTCGCTTTCCAACTCTTTTACAAGTAGAGAAACTGATAGCGAACAGCTTGGATCCTGATCAGACCGCGCGGACGCGCAGGCTGGTCTGGATCCATGCTGGTCGCAATCCCATTATGTTGGTTTTGTCGTGACGCGGCTCATTTGTAATTGACTATGCACATGTTACAAAAATAAACAACTTCCTTCTTTCCTTATTAAACATTGTATTTTTTAATGTGTTACATACCTATTCGCCACTATTAGTGACTCTGAGACATTTATTAAGTTAAAAGGCCAATAATTTTTGCTTTTTAATGTCCAAGTCATTAGATAAAGACCTTCGCAGTACCTAGGCCGGTGCTTAACAACTGGATGACAGCATAATATGTTTTGGTAAGGGAGTACACTAAGAAGACTATTGCATGAAACTGACACGTATATATTCCATCCCAGCTTTGGGGGTAGGTGCAGCCCTTAAGCCAGGGCCTGAATCCGCCACTGTACGTATAACTGCCCCATTGAATAACTGTTTACGAGCATATTTTTTCGATTAGACTGTATACATATATAAAATTATATTGCATAATCATTTACTACTTGTATTTATATTCTTTCAACTGCAATTTAAAATATTAAGCGCTTACTACGTATTTTATTTATATATACATGTACGCAGTATCTATACGGAAAATTCCGATGATAGGCGAATCGTGGAAAAATTCCGTTGATATCGATAATAGAGTTCTCGCCCCTTAACAGTTCACAAATCGCGACATAGTTTAAATTGTTTATCATAATGTAAGATGATCAAACATAATCCACAAAGCCTCGGACACCGAGCTTTATCAAGCATAAACACTGCATAATGGATATAAGCGAATCCATCAGGGAACAAAAAATAGTCAATTTTAAATGACTTCTACATAAAAGTAATAAAAAAAAAACTAAACCGTAAATTTATGGTTTATATAGAGCATGAAGAAAGGTAACTTATACATATAGAGGATATTTGTTTAGTTCAGTGTAAGATCGGAATATATTTCACCGAGTGAGCACCAAAAGGTATATTTCACGAGTGGCGCAGCCACGAGTGAAATATGAACTTTTGGTGTTCACAAGGTGAAATATATTTCAATCTTACACTAAACTAAACAAATTTTCTTTTTATTACATGCAAAGAAACGTTTTAAAAAGACATTAAACCTAATACTGAATGAAAAGCGCGCCAAATAATAATACAACGTGACGTCATTTGCGACGTCACATCATTAAGTTGGTACCCAGTACTGTGCACGCTGCTATTTCACTGAAACAACGTATACGTAAGGGGCTTAAATTCAAAACAGTGAAATTATCAAAGTGGTAATTTCACTGTTTCAAACAGTGAAATTACCAGTTTTATATCACTGATATATAGAGAATATTTGTTTGTTTTGCATGTAAGATTGAAATATAATTTCACTGAGTGAACACCAGGTGCAATATTATCACGAGTGGCGTAGCCACGAGTGAAAATATAATAGCTGGTGTTCACGAATGAAATATATTTCAATCTTATATGTAAAACAAATAAATTTTCTTTTTATTTCATGCATTTTAAGTGATTTTAAGTATCTTATTACTGATTTTGCCGCGTAACGTCGCGAATTCTCTTTTGTGACGTCATCACATCATGACGTCACGTCATCAATTTTGAAATATAGTTCTGTTAAATTTCTCTAATTTTGTTACATTTTTTAACATGATGTATGATGAAATCGACTTTCTTTTCCTAAAGAAACAAAATTTACGTATGACGGCATTTATTTCTGTCTGCTATTCCATTTAGTTATGATTTTCTTTTCATCCGCATTCAGATATAGTCCGGCTACAGTGAAAATTATATTTTATAAATTTCACTAGTGGTTTATCGGAATATAATCATCTGATATATTACAATAAAACACTGGAAAGCATGAAATAAATTTCTATAAACCACCGAAAAGCATGTAATAAAAAGGTATATGACGTTAACATTTTAGTATTCCCAGTTTCATAGTTATCACTCAATGAAAGAATTGGTCACTACGAAATGTTTGAATGAAATAATGAAAAATGGAATCCAGCATAATGCAAAGTTTAAATATCATAAAGCAAGATGGAATTAAGCATAATGCAAGTTCTAATGTCATGTAGCAAGAAAGAATTAAGCATAATGCAAGCTCCAATGTCATCAAGCAAGATAGAATAAATGCATTAATTCTGTTCCATACGGATATTACATTTTTGTCCTTCCGGTTTGTGGGAAAAATCATATAGCAGCTAGCTACACCGCACCTACTGATGAACGAATTATGTCATAATATTTCATTCTGAGAACAAACATACGATTCGAATCATCAAATAATGCATATCAAATCAAATTAAACCAACAATTTTGCCTCAGAAAACATCTGTATCAATCTGACCTCGAGTTGAGATTATAAATTATACTAAACCGGAAGTACATGACGAAACGTCCAAATTGGCTATATCTTAACTCTTCAGGAACAAAATATCCCAACACTTGAATGTATACAATGGCACAGTCTAAATACTCACAATAATTATAGAGAAAGAGAGAAACACGGACCATATTAATAGCAGATGGTTAATTTGGCGATGGTAGCTTGATAATAATTGGATTTAATGTCACGTGTTTTAATTTACAATTAAAATCCGTGATAATAGAAATCTGATAAATTAAGTTAATAGTGCTTTGAAAGAATTTTAAAAAATGATTTAATTTTATGTCACTTTTATTACGTTTTATTATAGATACATTTATATTTTATATGATAATTCATGTTTGTTACTCCATTCTCCTTAAAAATATCTTTCTTCGTATAAATATTGCAATAAATGGTAAGGGTAGATCTAGTTAGACCTTTTACGTCTTTATCTAAAATTATTCTTACGTGCATACAGTATAAAGGACACCCGCGGACGAGATATAGACAAGATATATGTATTATGTCTCTCAAGTGTTGGGATTTCAACATATAAACAAGATATATGTAGTATGTCTCTCAAGTGTTGGGATTTAAACGTGTAGACAAGATATTTCTATAATGAACCTCAAGTGTTGGGATTTCAACAAATAGACAAGATATGTGTATTATGTCTCTCAAGTTTTGGGATTTCAACATATAGACAAGATTTTGTATTATGTCTCTCAAGTGTTGGGATTTTAACATCTAGATATGATTTTTCTATAATGTCCCTCAAGTGTTGGAATTTCAACAAATAGACAAAATATATATTATGTATTATGTCTCTCAAGTGTTGGAATTTCAACATATAGACATGATATATGTATTATGTCTCTCAAGTGTTGGGATTTTAACGTTAAGACAAGATATTTCTATAATGACCCTCAAGGGTTGGGATTTCCAACACTTGAGGGTCATTATACAAATATCTTGTCTAGACATTAAAATCCCAACACTTCAAAAACATAGTATATATATCTTGTATATATATTAAAATCCCAACACTTGAGGGTCATATTACAAATATCTTATCCAGACGTTAAAATCCCAACACTTGAGAGACATTATACAAATATCTTGTCTATATGTTGAAATCCCAACTTTTGAGAGACATGTAATATATATTTTGTCTATGTGTTGAAACACTTGATGGTCAATATACAAATATCTTGTCTAAATGTTTAAATCCTAACACTTGAGAGACATGATACAAAAATCTTGTCTATTTGTTGAAATCCCAACACTTGAGGGTCAACATACAAATATCTTGTCTAGACATTAAATCCCAACACTTGAGAGACATAATACATATATCTTGTCTATATGTTGAAATCCCAACACTTGAGAGACATAATACATATATCTTGTCTATATGTTTTAATAACTACATTTGAGAGACATAATACATATATTTGGTCTTTATGTTGAAATCCCAACACTTGAGAGACATAATACATTTATCCTGTCTATATGTTGAAATCTTAACTCTTTAGGGTTATTATACAAATATCTTATCCAAACATTAAACATCCCGACACTTGAGAGACATAATACATATATATTGTCGAGATATTGAAATCCAACCATTTGAGAGACATTATACATATATCTTGTCTATATGCTGAAATCCCAACACTTGAGGATCACCATACAAATATCTTGTCTAGATGTTAAAATTCCAACACTTGAGTGTCATAATACATATATCTTGTCTACATGTTATAATCCCAACACTTGGGAGACATTTTAGAAATATCTTGTCCAGACATTTAAAATCCTAACAATTGAGAGAAAATACATATATCCTATCTATATATTGAAATTCCAACACTTTAGAGATATTATATTTATATATGTTTTATATGTTGAAATCCCAACACTTGAGAGACATGATACATTAATTCTGTCTATATGTTGAAAATCCTAACACTTGAGGGTCAATATAATAATATCATGTGTAGACGTTCAAATCCCCACACTTGAGAGACATAATACATTTATCTTGTATGTATGTTGAAATCCTAACACCTGAGGGTCAATATACAAATATCTTGTGTAGACGTTTAAATCCAAACACTTGAGAGACATAAAACATATATCTTGTCTATACATTGAAATCAAAACACTGGAGGGTCATTAAACAAATATCTTGTCTAGACATTAAAATCCCAACACTTCAAAGACATAGTATATATATCTTGTATATATATTAAAATCACAACACTTGAGGGTCATATTACAAATATCTTATCCAGACGTAAAAATCCCATAGAGACATATTATACAAATATCTTGTCTATATGTTAAAAATCCCAACTTTTGAGAGACATGTAATATATATTTTGTCTATGTGTTGAAACACTTGATGGTCAATATACAAATATCTTGTCTAAATGTTTAAATCCTAACACTTGAGAGACATATACAAAAATCTTGTCTATATATGTAATGAAATCCCAACACTTGAGGGTCAACATACAAATATCTTGTCTAGACATTAAATCCCAACACTTGAGAGACATAATACATATATCTTGTCTATATGTTGAAATCCCAACACTTGAGAGACATAATACATATATCTTGTCTATATGTTTTAATAACTACATTTGAGAGACATAATACATATATTTGGTCTTTATGTTGAAATCCCAACACTTGAGAGACATAATACATTTATCCTGTCTATATGTTGAAATCTTAACTCTTTAGGGTTATTATACAAATATCTTATCCAGACGTTAAAAATCCCGACACTTGAGAGACATAATTCATATATATTGTCTAGACATTGAAATCCAACCATTTGAGAGACATTATACATATATCTTGTCTATATGCTGAAATCCCAACACTTGAGGATCATCATACAAATATCTTGTCTAGATGTTAAAATCCCAACACTTGAGTGTCATAATACATATATCTTGTCTACATGTTAAAATCCCAACACTTGGGAGACATTTTAGAAATATCTTGTCCAGACATTAAAATCCTAACACTTGAGAGAAAATACATATATCCTATCTATATGTTGAAATTCCAACACTTTAGAGATATAATATTTATATCTGTTTTATATGTTGAAATCCCAACACTTGAGAGACATGATACATTAATCTTGTCTATATGTTGAAATCCTAACACTTGAGGGTCAATATAATAATATCATGTGTAGACGTTTAAATCCCCACACTTGAGAGACATAATACATTTATCTTGTATGTATGTTGAAATCCTAACACTTGAGGGTCAATATACAAATATCTTGTGTAGACGTTTAAATCCCAACACTTGAGAGACATAAAACATATATCTTGTCTATATATTGAAATCAAAACACTTGAGAACCATTATTCAAATATCTTGTCTAGACATTAAAATCATAACACTTGAGAGACATAATACATATATCTTGTCTATATGTTGAAATCCCAACACTTGAGGGTCATTATGCAAATATCTTATCCAGATGTTAAAATCCCAACACTTGAGAGACATAATACATATATCTTGTCTATGTGTTGAAATAACAACATTTGAATTTTGAAACATAATACATATATTTTGTCTTTATGTTGAAATCCCAACACTTTCGAGACAAAATACATATATATTGTCTAGACATTAAAATCCAACCATTTGAAAAACATTATACATACATCTTGTCTATATACATGTAATGAATTCCCATCACTGTAGGGTCATCATACATATATCTTGTCTAAATGTTAAAATCCCAACACTTTGGAGACATTTTAAATTTTTCTTGTCCAGACCTTAAGATTCCAACACTTTAGACACATTATACCAATATCTTGTCTAGACATTAAAATCCCAACACTTGAGAGACATAATACATATATCCTATCTATATGTTGAATTCCAACATTTTAGAGACATAATATTTATATCTTTTTTATATGTGGAAAACCCAACACTTGAGGGTCATTATGCAAATATTTTGTTTAGACGTTGAAATCCCAACACTTTAGAAACATAATACATATATCTTATCTAGACATTGAAATCCAAACACTTGAGAGTCATTATACAAATATCTTGTCTAGACGTTAAAATCCCAACTCTTGAGAGACATAATACATATATCTTGTCTATATGTTGAAATCCCAACACTTGAGGGTCAATATAAAAATAACTTGTGAAGACTTTTAAATCCCAACACTTGAGAGACATAAAACATATATCTTGTCTATATATGTTGAAATGCCAACACTTGAGGGTCATAATACAAATATCTTGTCTAGACGTTAAAATCTCCACACTTGAGAGACATAATACATAAATCTTGTCTATATGTTGATTCCCAACACTTGAGAGACATAGTACATTAATCTTGTCTATATGTTGAAATCCCAACACTTGAGGGTCAATATAAAAATATCTTGTGTAGACGTTTAAATCCCAACACTTGAGAGACATAATACATATATATTATCTAGACATTGAAATCCAACGATTTGAGAAACATTATACATATATCTTGTCTATATTCTGAAATCCCAACACTTGAGGATCATCATACAAATATCTTGTCTAGACGTTAAAATCCCAACACTTGAGAGTCATAATACATATATCTTGTCTATATGTTAAAATCCAAACACTTGGGAGACATTTTAAATATATCTTGTCCAGACATTAAAATCCCAACACTTGAGAGACATTATACCAATATCTTGTCTAGACATTAAAATCCCAACACAGCACTTGAGAGACACACTTGAGAGACATAATACATATATTCTATATATATATATATTTATATCTATTTTATTTGTTGAAATCCCAACATTTGAGGGTCAATATAAAAATATCTTGTGTAGACGTTTAAATCCCAATACTTGAGAGACATAAAACATATAACTTGTCTATATGTTGAAATCCCAACACTTGAGGGCTATTATACAAATATTTTGTCTAGACATTAAAATCCCAATGCTTGAGAGACATAGAACATATATCTTGTCTATATGTTGAAATCCCAAACACTTTAGGGTCATAATACAAACATCTTATCCAGACGTCAAAATCCCAACACTCGAGAGACATGAAACATACATCTTGTCTCTGTATTGAAATCCCAACATTTGAGAGACATAATACATATATCTTGTCTATATGTTGAAATCCCAACACTTTAGGGTCATTATAAAAATATCTTATATAGACGTTAAAATCCCAACGCTTGAGAGACATTATACATATATAATGTATATATGTTGAAATCCCAACACTGGAGAGTCATAATACATATATTATGTCGATATGGCGAAATCCTAACACTTGAGAGTGATACAAATATCTACTTTGTTTTTATGTTGAAATAAAAAAAATTGAGAGTCATAATACATGTACTAACTAGTATGTCACGGTTCAGAACTGATCACTATTAAGGGAAATTGGTGTGATAAGCGGCCGGATAGCTCAGTCGGTAGAGCCGCGATACGGTATTCCTAGGTTATCGGGTTCGTGTCCCGGCCAGACGGCATATTTTTTTCTCGCCTTGTGACATTTGGCGCCCAACAGGGGATACCGTGATGGTATAAACTCCGAGTTTAATTTCACATTGTTGACTGTACCCATTTCAATAGGGCGGAGGAGTATAAAAATGTGCCGGCTGATCGGGACTCGATCCCGGGACCCCGATCGGAATACCGTACCGCGGCTGTACCGATTGAGCTATCCATCCGCTTACCCAATATCTCCCCTAAATAGTGAACAGTTTTGAACCGTGACAAGTATATACATGTCAAAAATTGGAATCATTTCTATTTAATATGTCTGTAATAAGGTCAACTTCGTGAATTTTATATAATGATACTTCTAAAATGTAAAATAATTTATTATCATAGTTATAAGCATAGTATTACTGCAATCAGGGTCTTTCAAATATCTATTTGAAAGACCCTGCTGCAATTTAAGGTATTAAGTAAGATTTATAAAGCAATATGGCGCGTTGTCGTGAAATGTTTATTTATGTTGTAAGATAAGTAAATAAAGCAGATTCTACATCTCCCGAAAAAAATATAGTAGAAAATGCTTAAATGATTTTTGCCACAATTTCCTTCTTATTTTATATGGTCATCAAATTCAACGTGCGAGAAACTGCTGACCAGTTAAACATATAATAAAAACTACTGCCCAGTTAAACATATGGTAGAATCTTCTGACCAATTAAACTTATAAAAAGTGCTAACCAGTTAGATATATAAAATATATTATATTTTTCCGCAGTTTCCATTTAACTGGCCAGCAGTTTCCTATTTACTATCTATCGTCAGCTTAATTCGTCAGCGGTTTAGTTTACAGCGGTATTTCCTCAAGTGTTGAGATTTTATCACGCGTATGTTTACCTCAACTGTTAGATTATAGTCAGACCCCGAAACGTCCGCCAATTAAGAAAATTTAGAAATTTTGTAACATAAACTCGTATTTCACAACAAAGAAGTGAAGATGAATACAATTATCGGTGTGCTTCGTTGAAAAAGGTATTTTGTTAACTATTTGTTAAGTATTAAGGCATGACATTCTGTATTTATGTAAATAGGGGAGACTGGGGCACTCTGGGACAAAAAACTTAATTTTCAATCTCCTACTTAACATATCTTAAGGATTGATGCTTTCTTTTGTGGATGAAAAGGACAATATGCACTGGGTGTAACAGATAACTAACTGAACCTTACCTAAAATAATTAAGTTGACATGGAGATATGCATTAGAATACGGTCATTAAAATGTCCCAGAGTGCCCCGAGCTGAGGGCACTCTGGGACACCATATATGGTACAGTGGGACATGCTTGGGTACTTAGGACAATAATTATGTATAATTACATTGAAACTACAAAATTACTGGAAATGAGAATCTGCGGTTGTTTCAAAAAATCTAAATTTTTCCAGTGCATGTTAAATGTGGAATTCTGCTTAGGCCGGTGGGGGCGGGGGAGTGGGCAGTAAATCGCACATTCCATTACTGTTTATGAACAGGCTCAATCAAACTGGGCCTGCAACATTTTCAATTTTGCCATGTTTGGCTTTCTTTAGGAATTCTGTTGAAAATTCTATATTTTTATTTCAATTTTGATAGGTGCGTATGGTCACACTTGTTTTGTCCAAGCATGAATCATTTCCATAAATGATTGACAAAGTTAGGAAAATATAATCTAAATTCATTAATTCATTTGACGTTCATTGTCATTTAAAGGTCAAGAACATAAAATTATCTAAATTATTCCATATGTCTGTTTGATCACAAGTGTTGTTATGTCCACATATGAATCAAATTCTTCCATAATAAAAAAAATATGACAATCAAAATTAAATTCAATAACTTGACCATGACGGTCAATGTCATTTAAAGGTCAAGGTCAGTTCAACCTTTCAGAAGTTCTTGTCCAAAATTTTGTTTTGAAGATAATTCATTTATTAATATTATATAATCAAAGTCTACCCTGCATATAATGTAACTCTTATATACCTAATATAACAACAATAGTCTGAATTGGTGATCTGAACAAAATGTGGTACACTTCCCAGAGTGTATGGAATCCACTGTCCCAGAGTACCCCAGCTACCCCCACAATTTTTATGTGACAATAATTTAAAAAGACAACCAAAGCAAGATTTATTTCAAATCAGAAAATAAAGGCAATGTTTAGCACATTATCCTTTACTAATATGATACAAATGAGTATTCAAAATAGAAGAATTTGAAAACAATATGTGTCTTTTCTAGAATTTCACTTTGAAAGGTAAAAAGTACATTGTACTCGCCAGACTGATTTTTACTCAATTTGCCGCCATGAAACTTTTGTAGGGAAAGAAGCTTGACAAGATCAATCATCTGCATGAATCAGGTTTAAATCAAAGAACAAAAGGTATCAAACAATCCCATAGTCCCACAGTGCCCCATGTCCCAGAGTACCCCAGTCTCCCCTATCACCTCCCGACGTCCCGTGTTATGATTTATAAAATTATACATGTACACATGTGTTATTGACCTCAATAAATGTTAGTGAAAATGGAAAAATAATTATGGTAATTATCCATGGTGCTAGTAATACTTAATTATCTTTATCATTTTGTTAACTAAGCAAGAAAAATACGTAATTTTAAAATAACTTAACCTCACAATATTATCAATTTATACTTGAAAATCTTCTCAAACAGTAATTTTTGAAGGAAATGGCTAGCCGTACGGGCCCGTACGGCTAGCCAAAAGTTCTAGCCGTACGTGAGTCACGTACGACTAGCCAGGACACACTGTATTGGCTAGCCGTACGGCACTTTTCAAAATTATACGGAAGTCGAAAATGCATATGTTATTTTATGACTTTAAGCGAGGATTTGTACAAGACACAGCAATTGTCTTCGTATGTTTACTTTTTAGAGATTAATCGCCTTGTTTGTTGGCTACAGTAAAGAAAGAATACAGTATATATTTTTGTCATCTCAAGACGTCGAGAAAAAATAGCGTTTGGTTGCAGTTAAATAACATCAATTGAAATAGTTTACAAAACTTTGTAATTTTTTTTGTTTCATTTAGTTTAATTTTCAAATAAAAAATAATAATAATAAAAAAACGCCGAAAATAATTGTTGTTGGGCTCTGATAATTGCGTCAATTACCGACGGTATAGAAGTTTGTCCATCATTAAGGAAAGTTTGCCTTAAAGTAATTAAGGCTTATTAATTGATTGTGCTTTTATGTTCGATATTTAAAATTATCTGTACTGTATTTGAAAATTATTAAATTATTTTTGCTTTTCACCATTTTTTTTTCAGTATTCTTTTTATTTATTTATTTATTTAATTATTTATTCCCCTCCGATCATTATATATTCGATCCATGTGCTTAATTAACAAAAATGATTTAACAATTCATCTTTCATACAAATAAAACAACAAATCATAAGCATGAAAATCAACATCTTTATAACTTATAACATACAACTTTGACACTTTTATCAAAATAGATTATATACAACGCTTGTTCGTATTCATTTTTTTTTACAAAATGGCGGAGCATCTTTATTAAAGTGAACACACTAGGACAAATGCGGAGACTTGATTAAAATCCTCGTTTAAAGACACATAATAACATATGCATTTTCGACTTCCATATAATTTTGAAAAGTGCCGTACGACTAGCCAATACAGTGTGTCTGCTAGAACTTTTGGCTAGCCGTACGGGCCCGTACGGCTAGCCACTTCCATTTTTGAATTCATTATTGAAACATGAAAATGGTTCATGAAGAGATTAAAAGAGAGGAAAAAACTGAAATGACTCATGAAAATTTTGGTCAAACAGTCTGCCACGTGAAATTTTTACCTTCCTGAGATTCCTGCTAATTGTTGTTGTTGTTCTTTTTTTTTAGAAAGGGTGTTCTAAATTATGATAAATCACAGATGCTTGGGCCAACATGATACCCCTGAGTAAACACTATCAAAAAAATATTTTGATATTTAAACACTAATGGGATATCTATTACAACTATAATACTGGTTTTCGAAAAAAAAATCATATATGAAAAAAAATTTGTTTACCATCCTGTATTTAGGCTTGATTCTGGGCAGGCAGGCGAATTGGTTGGGCTATTTTTCGTAACAGTTTTCTCAGCAACTACTTATCAGAGCCTCATGATATTTAGTATAGTCTGATTTTATTGACCTGTCAATTATGCATACATAATAGGACTCATTTAAATATTCGATCCCACTTCGGTTTGGTCCGTGTAATTTACGAGAATTATAATGTGGAGTATATTAGTCATGTAATGAAAGTCACGCCAGCTTAAAGTGAAGGTTTTCGTTAATTCACAATAGGACAGTCGGTAAAGAGAATGCCTGATAATTGAGAGGTCTGTGGTTCGATCCTTACTGTTGGCCTTTATTTATTTTTGCAGTATATTTTAAAGGAACAGATTTGTTGTGTGTTTTACGGCATTGAAAAGGCATTTATTGATTTTAATCCGTTTTAATTTTAAATATTAATTCTTACAGTATGTTATTTAAAAAGAGTATAGACTTAACAAAATTTAGTAAAACATAATAAAACAAAACGAACAACATAAAATAATCATATATAGCTTCAATAATGTTGAACGTATTAATAAGAAAAAAACATGGACCAGCGCGGTCTCGAACTTAAAACACGTGTGGTACTTAGATTATAAACTATTGCTTTACCCTATTGCGCTATAACGCTTAGTACACCTTGTCAAGAGAAACACATTAAATTGAATTCCATCGTGAAGCGTACACCACACGGAACTTACCGAAAATCTACCGAAGATTAATATAATGTGTGCATCGACCGTGTAATCAGTATGTAATTGACAGGTTAATAAAACCAAACAATATGCAGCATTAACACATTGTCCAATACCATGAGATTTGATTTAAGGTCTGTCGCTCATCCACTTCATGTTTACTGACTTAGTTAAATTCATAATAATGGTCAATATGGTACGAATATTTCGTAACAATTTTCTCATTAGTTTAATTCATAATAATGGTCAATGGTACGAATTTTTTGTAACAATTTTCTCAGCAACTACTTATTACAGCCTCTTGATGTTTGGTATACAACATATTGATATGATTTCAGGTATGTGGCTCATTCCACTTTCAGTTTTCTGACCTAGTGAAATTTTCAGCATTAATTGTAAAAGGAAGGAAATTTCCGTAACAGTTTTCTTAGCAACTACGAGGGTTGTCCCAAAATATTGTAGACAAAGTCTGTTACTCAATCAATTATAAAACAATAGAGTCGTCAAGCTAGGGAAAAGTCAATACACCTTTTATGTATGTCTATGCGAAATAAAATCAAAATACCTCCAAAAATGACCAAGTTATTAAAATTTAAAGAATGCTACCTATACATACCCGGCGCACGCCGTCATAAACGTCATGACGTTACAAGATTTAAAAAAATGTTTTTCAAAGTATTCTCCGTGTTTCTCGATCCACTGTCGGAGTCGGGCGACCCATTTATCATTTGAATAATAAGAGTCTTACGTACTGCATTTAACTTTTTATTGATTTCAATTGCTAGGATATTTCCTACCATTGATTGTGCATTTATTTGGCATGGCGATATAGTGTGGGAAAAATGATCCGATTATACAGACTGTTCTATAGCAAATGATAAAGTGTTCTTACGTGGAAACAAAAATATTTATCTCGCGAAATCACGTTACATTAAGTTTTACCAGTCAAACATTTCAATGATCAAATAACCATCGAATCCATGCAAACATGCGGTAAATTAGCATTGAAAAACAGTATAATTATAATGTTTGCCTACCTTTTTCTTTTGTTTGGAATATACAACTTTGTCTGTCAACCCGTCGTTTTTTTGTTCGCCAATACAATTGAATTTCAAATCCGATAAGTCGCAAATTCGAATTTACTAAATTATTTACCACTATAAAATGAAGCCCTCAAAAATGATAACAGCTTCATTGTAAATTATATAAACACTTCTTAGACTAATTCGAGGAGATAAGATATAATTTAAACGAAAATAGAGCAAATATATTTCATACTGATCTGCGACTATCCGTTTACAGAGCGCCACCTATCGAATATCGTACATTAGCCACCCACGTGATACTGTTGTTTTGATGGAGAAAATAAATATATAATGTTCCCTTTCTAAACTTAAACTTAAAATTCTCGCTGTTTATGCTTTCATTTATATATATATTGGTTTCATAAATTAAATTCACCTATTGTCAGATTAACGACCAAAACCCGACGTCGAGTCGACGTCAAAATGAAACGTCTGTTAGACGTTGGGGATTCAACGTCGATTTGACGTTGTATGAAGTGACCGACGTCGCGACCAAAATTCAACGTTGATCCAACGTTGGGTCAACGTCGGGTGTTTGCTGGGATTGATATGATTTCAGGTATGTGGCTCATTCCACTTTCAGTTTTCTGACCTAGTGAAATTTTCAACATTAATTGTAAATGGAAGGAAATTTCCGTAACAGTTTTCTTAGCAACTACGAGGGTTGTCCCAAAATATTGTAGACAAAGTCTGTTACTCAATCAATTATAAAACAAAAGAGTCGTCAAGCTAGGGAAAAGTCAATACACCTTTTATGTATGTCTATGCGAAATAAAATCAAAATACCTCCAAAAATGACCAAGTTATTAAAATTTAAAGAATGCTACCTATACATACCCGGCGCACGCCGTCATAAACGTCATGACGTTACAAGATTTAAAAAAAATGTTTTTCAAAGTATTCTCCGTGTTTCTCGATCCACTGTCGGTGTCGGGCGACCCATTTATCATAACCATTTTCAAAATAGTCCTATTTTAATGTTCTCAACACTCGTCGAGTTTCCTTGCTTAGTACCCTGAAATTTTCGAACCTCAGGGTGACCTCGTAATTGTGATTTCACATAAGGAAACACTGCAAAGTCTAAGGGCGTATGAAAGTCTCTAAAAACCTATCACATCAAGTTCAAGCTGTGTCTCCTGAGATCTAAGTGCATTATCTTGATAAAATATAATGTTCTCCATGTTGTCAGTTAATGCTGGAGGCTTCTTGAACTGAACACAGTATTCAATGACATCGCGCTGCGCAGCATTTTCATCTGACATCGCCATTTTGGGAATTTTCAAAATAGCATTGCTGTTACATATTATGCTACAGATTTTTTCAAAGTAGCGTTACATAAACGACTGTTGGTGATATGACGTAAAAATGAATGACGTCGTTCCACAGGAATGTATTTCCCATAACTATTATTAGGCTGGAAGTTAAAGGCATGTTTTTAAGAAGCATGCTCTCAACACTGACTAATATTTTATTGTGCTCCGGGTATGTTGTACTGTTTAATATAAAACCCTGATAAAAAGCGTTACCTTATATATTGACTATTTACTTTAAGAAGGTAAATTAACAAATGACCAAGGAAGATATCTGGTAAATTTTATTAAGTTATGACGTCAGGTTGAAGAGAAAATAATGTAGTCTACGACATTTTGGGACAACCCTCGTACATATCACAGCCTCTTGAAATTTGGTATTGTGACTGCAAAGTTCAGGTTTATCGCTTAATTATCTTCTTCCTGTTTACCGACTTGGTTACCTGTTCGATATGAATGGTCATTGGTAGGAAATTTTTGTAACATCACAGCCTCATGAGTCATGTTATTTTGTATACAAATGCAACCTGGCCATTTTTGTCTTTGACCCATTTTTATTGAAGTATTATCCAAATTTGTACTTCGTCTTGTTAATTATGATGTCATTGTTAAAATTTTCATGATGTAAACACGCCACAGGGAGTGTATTTTTTAGCAACCTGTACATTAAAGAAAAGAAAAAAGAGGTATTTCTATACACTTCTTTGCATTCCTGTTACTGTCGGCCACAAATACATTACATTTGACACTAACCTTTAAATGACATTAAAGAATTTTATAAACCTGTTTTTTTGTTTTTGTTTTTTTTTTAAAGGAAAATACTTTATAAGATCTATTCCTAAGGTGAGCGATATAGGGCCATCATGGCCCTCTTGTTTATATTTTCTATTGCTCGGTTTACTTACGGTTTCTGTGACGACAATAACTATATTTAAGCTATGAATGTGACGTCATCATTTCATAGAATATTATGAATTTATTCAACTTATCTCTTGTGAAACACTTATGATTAAAATGATTTAAAATGGCAACAAATAGCTGTGAACACCCTTTTTAAGGTTTTCGCACTAAACATACATATATTTTTGATGGAACACTTGGAATTTAGTAAATAAAAGGTTCCTAAAAACTGTGACTTTAATAATTGGCTATTTGTGGATGCGTCACAGAAAAGTTCAAGCAAAAATTGTTTTAAGCGCTTTGACTCATACCCATGTCGCTTTTGCGATCCTGTATTTTGACGTGACGTCATTTGTGTTATACTATTAGTTATTAAGATTTTTGACAGGATTATGGCCCTATATAAACGTTTTTTTTTGTGATAATACCTCGAGCCGCTATAAACGTGCAGTATTATAAAAACGTATTATAGCATAAAGATTCGCAGAATGTTAGCGTAAAACTATAAACGCGTCATTGAAAAGCGATATTTTCTATCGTTAATAGTTTGTATTTTGGATATGTGATTAATAAAACATTATTTTCAGATAGCTTCATGAACTTGTTGAATAAAATAACATTATGCTAACCAGAGACTCGCATAATATAATTATATTCAACTCCTTTAATAAATTCAGTATTGAACCTACACTCATTCAATATCCTCTATAAAAAATATTTGACAACAGTCTTGATAAACTGTAATTCTACATTTAATTTATATTTTATTTATCAAGAAATAAAAGTGGAATGCGACACCCAGTATCTTTTGATTTATTCAAAATAATAATTATATTTTACAGCGATTCATAATTTTATTTGACAATTATGGTGGCCGATTTGTGCTATGTCGTATGAGCATGTTTTCAAAGCGAAAATCTGAAAACACGAAAAATATTTTTTTCGAGCCGGGCGAAAGATCGCCAGGCAAAAACACGCCAAAAGCGCAATTTTCTCCCCGCCACATGTATCATGTTTTTACCAACGTTTTGTTATGGAAGGCCGTGACTGTCTTATGTGATCATCTTGTGAAATGATGATACTTTTTGTCGGCATGTTAACACGTGTAATTTACATCATATCTTGTCAAAATACCATGCTGACTTGTTCAAATATCATGTAAACTTGTCAAATAATCATGATGACATGTTCAGGCAACATGTTATTTTGTCGAAGTATTATGATTACTGATGAAGAGCACACTCTTTTCTTTTAGACAACATTCATGTCAGGTTTGGTAATACCCTATTTATAATAATAATAATAATAAAGGCTTTATTTAACGAGGCTACATATTCGCCAAAACGATCTTCCATATGTACCTCAACATATTTACAACATATTTACATCAAATAATTGTACAAAAGACAATGTAATAAAACATAGCATTAACTAGTTATAAATGCAATGACAAACTAAACATAAATATTAACCATTAACAATGAATTAGATAAAAACAGAATCCCTAAAGAAAGCCCAACACGGCAAAATTGAAAATGTTGCAGGCTCGGTTTGATTGAGCCTGTTCATGGACGGTACTGGAAAGTGCAAGTTACCGTCCACGCCCCCTAGCACCGGCTTAAGCAGAATTCAACATTTAAACATGAAATGGTAAAATTTTGAATTTAGAAACATCCGCAGATGTGTTCATACGGCGGTTATCATGGAACCTTCAATGTGACACTGTCGTGCCATTCCATGAAAAGCGGCGTATGGTCCCCAAGTAATAAAAAGCGTGTGCCCTAAACGAGAAAACAATGGGCGGAACTAAATTAAATGGAATTTTGAAAGGGGATCAGAGGTTATGAAGCCTGCGTATCACAGATAAGACGTCAAAAGACATATTTAAAAAGCAGGCAACATATCCTAAGGGTGATTCAACATTATTCAAGTAGGAATATTGGAACCACCCAACTAGAAAATGCCGAAAAGTTGAAACTAAAAGTACCACAAGCACAACAATAATGTCGTGCTGAACGATCTTCAAGGATCGAAAATATAACATCATTGATTAAATGTACGGGGAGACTTTTTACAGCCGCCACACGGCACAAATAACACGGATGTGATCATAAATTAGATAAAAACAGAATCCCTAAAGAAAGCCCAACACGGCAAAATTGAAAATGTTGCAGGCTCGGTTTGATTGAGCCTGTTCATGGACCGTACTGGAAAGTGCAAGTTACCGTCCACGCCCCCTAGCACCGGCTTAAGCAGAATTCAACATTTAAACATGAAATGGTAAAATTTTGAATTTAGAAACATCCGCAGATGTGTTCATACGGCGGTTATCATGGAACCTTCAATGTGACACTGTCGTGCCATTCCATGAAAAGCGGCGTATGGTCCCCAAGTAATAAAAAGCGTGTGCCCTAAACGAGAAAACAATGGGCAGAACTAAATTAAATGGAATTTTGAAAGGGGATCAGAGGTTATGAAGCCTGCGTATCACAGATAAGACGTCAAAAGACATATTTAAAAAGCAGGCAACATATCCTAAGGGTGATTCAACATTATTCAAGTAGGAATATTGGAACCACCCAACTAGAAAATGCCGAAAAGTTGAAACTAAAAGTACCACAAGCACAACAATAATGTTGACAATGTAAACAAAACTGCAGTAAACATAATTATACAAACATAATACTATGGTACTGGTTTAACCAGAGTACTTCCACTTCATGTAAGTTTTTTTGAATTTTTCAGTACTTTCAGACTGACGTACATAGAGTGGTATATTATTCCAGATTTTAGTTCCAGAATAAGAAAGTGATTTACGGTAAAACTCAAGATTAGGTTTAGGGACATGTAGATTCAGATTGTTTGTTGATCTAAGATTTCTGTCATGTAGAGTTGAGACAAAATGAAATTTTTCTTTCATGTAGCATGGTGAGTTTTCTTCATGTAATGATTTGTATATCAGGATAGCCTTTTTGTACTCAACCCTGTCATTAAATTTCATCCACCTTAATTCTTTGAAAAGAGGTTCAGATGGTGCATCTGCAGCTTTATCTAGAATAATGCGAGCAGCTCGTTTTTGAAATTTTAGCATTCTCTCAAGAAGTTCTTTTGAGCAAGTTCCCCAAATTGAACAGCAATAGTCTATATGAGGTAAAATATAGGCATTATAGAAAAGATTTATAAACAGATCATATGAATTCCTATGGGTACTAATTGTGCACCCCTGGTCGCCGATTTGTTTTTGTTCTGCAATGAAAGAGACTTTATATTGAGTCTCTCTGAAGATAAACAACAAGTGTTATAGTCGTATTTAATAATACTTCCAGATACCTTGATGATATTTTTAATTTAGATAATTCTTATTTTGATTAAATGGTGTCTGACATTTATCCGCATGAACTACAACTTAATAAAACGAACTCTTGAAATTTTAGTACATCATTTTTGGATCTTCATATTACTATCAACAACAATTATATTCACACGAAAATCTATAATAAAAGAGATAATTTTGACTTTTGTATAGTTAATTATCCACATTTAGATGGAGACGTACCCCATGCAACATCTTACGGAATATATGTTTCTCAGTTAATTAGATTCGCTAGAGCTAGTAGCAACGTAAAGGATTTCAACGAGCGGACTATTTTTATTACCAGCAAGCTTCTAAAACAGGGCTACCGCTATCATAAATTACGGAAATATTTTACTTAATTTTACAATCGTATTTTTGATTTAATTTCAAAATTCAATCGTGATTTAAAAACTCTTCTGCGAC
>NW_026857694.1:0-73904 GCF_026571515.1 Ruditapes philippinarum
TTCCAAACATGCATTAAATAATGATAAACATTCATGGATTTAGAAAATCCGACCAGTTTATCAACGATCAAAGCACGCCACTATTTCGGACGTTTAACTTTAAGAGAATTCGGACAACTGTGCATGCTTGTTATTTGGTTATTTATTAGCCAGTTTTCAAATATCACACTGTCCATGTAACCAATTAAAGGACTTTAAACAAATTTACTGATACCATATACTGATTTAAAACAATATTTCTAAACCAAGGAGCCAAATTATCATATTGATTCTATCAATGGCAAATAACATTGACAAAGTAAACATGTGACAATCACCATTTGCAAACTGGCGCTATATACTCAATGTGGTGTGAACATTCCAGAAATGTTATAAGATTGTATGGGGGCGATATTGTAGTGGTATGGGTTGCCAGTCAAAACGGCCCCAAGTTAAATCCGAGCTGCCCAACTGCTGCGAAAGGCAGCAAATTTGCTGCAATCACCGGTAAAAACTGTGGCAAGCACAGTACCGCCATCTACTGGTACAACATCAACCAGCTCTATCCCAGCTGTCCAAGCTATAAGATCGTTATTTGGACCATATAACAGACGGAGCTATGGGCATCGAGGAGGGTGAGTTGGACAGCCAGAAAAAAAGACAACCGGTGTCATATTGGACACATAAGTTTGCTATCATTCCCAGATGAAAACAGGTAATAATAAAAAGCATTATGTTCAAAATTAAGCTGCATGATATATGATTCATGTCTGTTTTAAGCTCATTTGAGCACAACATTCTTAGGGTGAGCTATTATGAAAGGACTCTTTCTGTTGCGAGTAATCTGCCCGCCCATCTGATAGTCCGTCGTCAACAATTTCTTAAAATGACAACTCCTATACTTGACGAATTTTCACTAAACTTTACTAGAATGATCCTTGGATGACCCTCTCTCAAAATTGTTCAAATGGTGCCCGTCCATGGTACAAAAAGGCAGCAGGAGCTAAAAATAGATTTTCGAAGTGTAAACTTATAAAAAAAATTGTCTGAATCCGCATGGTATGGGGCTTCAATAGATGGTATGTATCATAATTTAGTGATGACACCAAGTTTGCTCAAATTATGGCGAAGATTTACATAGAGATACATGCATAAGGAAAGATTTAAAAATCTCCATGCCTGCAACTATAAGGTCTAGAGCTGTGATATTTTGTCTATAGGGTCAAAAATGGCCTGCCATGAAGGTCACATTTTATTTACAGTTATATTAGGAAAACTTGTAATATCTTCAGCTACAAAGTCTAGATTTTTATATTTGGTGTTTAACATTTAACATTTACGGATGGTTGGTTACAATTCATACTGCCCTGGAGGACAAAATCTAGCACATACAGAAGGGTCACCTGGGTTGCTCAGGTCCCTCAGGGTCCTCTTGTTTAACATGGATTGTGGCATTACTCTAGTATTCAATCACCAAAGTACTAATTTGACATGTGAAAATTCACAGGACATATTTTTAATTGAATGGCATTTTTGAAGGACATTTTAATTTTTTTCAAGAGACATTTACTACGATGCCAAAATTATACTTTTTTAAATGTCATTCTGTGCTCTTTTTATTATTGCAAAGGTATTTCATGATAGCAGTTTTATAACAAACAATTTTACAGGACATAATTGCAGACAAAAACATTAATTGATAGGATTTTCAAAATTTACCTGCGAAATATCTGATGAAGTTTCACCCCAGAGTAGGACTGCAACAACCTCCTGCTCCAGGTGTTATACTAACTGAGCTGCCTAAACTGTGATGATTTGCTAAGTTATAAGTCACCAATTTAGTTTTAATGGTGCCGTGTCATACTATTTTGTAAATAAACAACTATTGTATTTGGGTCAGACTATTCTTCATTTGTTATTTTAGGAAACGGTAACAAACAGGGAAGAAAAATAAGGGCTGTACTCCATGGGATTTGGCGAGAAGCGTCTAACAATGGTCAAGTCAACAAATTCATCGGAATGCTAAAGTGACAGATTTGTATTATGATTGGTAGGAAGATAACTTACAGGGTATTCTTCCTTTGGATGGAGTTAGGGGTCAGTTTGGTCAAGGTCAACAATGCTAAAAATAGATTTTACACTTTTGCCCATACAGCCTTTATATATTGACAGATTTATTTCATATTTGGTAGGAAAATAAGTTGCATGATATTCTTCCTTTGGATGGAGTTACAGGTCAGTTGGGTTAAGGTCACCAGTGCTAAAAATAGATTTTTTACACTTTTGCCCATACAGCCTTTATTTTAAATATTGTTACTGACAAGAATCTGAGCTGGGGGCATTTGTGTTTAACAAACACGTTCTTGTTTAATACTGAAATGGACGGGGATCAACCAAGTGAGGCATGTCTGGAGTATGGGGAAAACATTCCATTATCCCTATTACGGGATCATGTGGATGGCTGCAATAAATTGGTTAACCGAAATATTAACATCCGGTCTTATTTCAAACCATCTAATTCGTATGTCCCCCCACCCTGGGAAGCTTTTAGCTAAATTGTTTAGAAATAGGTTGATATTTACATCTATCAATAATGAAAGTATGTGAACATTTTAAATCTAACCTCTAATGTGAGAGATCTATGAACACATTATGTATACTTTTTGCTACAAGTTTTGACCTATGGTTGGTTAAAAAGGAAAGGATATTATTAAAGATATCAGAGGTGTGAAATGCTAAGAGTTTTGTTAAGTTGTCGTTTAAAGTGTATAAAAACATGTGCACCTTTGATTCCCAACACTTAGTGTGATTTTAAAAAATATGTTGCTTGCTTTGTTTTGTAAACCTATGTTTAATAAGCGAGAGGAAATCCTACAAATTAACTTAAACTACAGACATATGACCCAAAAATATGATTAAAGTCTCTTTGTGAATAAAATCTGGACCTCTTCAATCTTATTTTGACTTATAAAATGTGTGCTTTTGTTGGTCCTGTGGCATTTCTGTTGTTCCCCTTTTACCAAAAAAAAATCTTGACATAAACTAAGCTTGTTTAAAAATAAGCACTTGTCTTTTTTATTTATTACATGAAATGCTCCTCCAAGAAAAAGAAACAGAGTTCAGACACAGACTCCAGTTTGCCAGTTTTAATGTGTAAGATTTTCTTTTGTTAATTCAAAATTTTAGATTATACATATTGGTTGGTAAGAACGTTTAAGAAGTGTGCACATTCATCTCCTTCTCATTCAGCTGTTTCCGTGTATAAAATAGATATATAAATAGATATATCAGTGTATAAAACACAACCATTCTAAATTTAAAGGTAATTTAGAAATCGCTCACAGTTCTATATATTTTTACAAAACCTTAACAAAACTTATCGTAGAGTATCTACAGATGTTCGTCTGATATGCATTTGTAATGCAAGGAAACAATGTTCTTTTTGTTACACGGAAAAAGGAAGTGTAACACTCTGCAACTGTAATACCTGAAGCCTGATATTCTGAATATGATTATGATATATCCCTGTCTTGTTTTGTAATGAGTGTACCAACTGCCCAAAGCTTCCCATCTATTTTAAGACTTCATATTACAGAAGTGTTAGTAGTCAACTACCATTTGCAAATGTCACATTGGTTATAAAAGTTGTCATTGTCTTTGAAAATTTATTTAAAGTTATGTCTTTCATTCTAGATCAATGTTAAAGTACAGATATATATATATATATATATATATATATATATATATATATATATATATATATATATATTATATATATATATATATATATATATATATATATAGATAGATAGATACTGTAAAGGACATGCTAAGGAATAGATAGAAAGTGTTTGTTTTTTTATAATTAGCCATGTCATGTAAAATGCATTGTTTTCAATAAACAGGTTCCAGGATCTAGCTGTACAGAACTAGCTACGTAATATTTTTAAGTGTTTTTGTTATGTTTTCATTAACTAGGTTTTCAATCAGTTTACATACTTTGTCATGTATTACCTTCGATTGAAAACCTGGTTTTGGGGTAGTAAGGTGTTTTTGTTCCTTTGGGTTGTTCCAGGAAAAATAATGACAAGATTTGAAATGATCACCAATGCATTTATTGCTTACAGTGAGGGTATGCACTGGATAAGATTGTGCTGCCTGGGGTACTTAAGCAATGTAAACTGTCATGTGTTGTTTTGGATTTCGGTTGGATTGGTCATTCAGATGTGTGTAGTTGGGTAGTTCTGACTTGAATCATAACAATCAGTACAACCTGTGATAATTGCTTCATTGAATTGAAATTTTGAATCACTTGTCTAAAGCGATGTTATTAACCTTTGTAGGCAGTTTGCCTTGATTTCGAATCTAAAATAGAGAAAAACAGAATCCGTAAAGAAAGTCCAACACGCCAAAATTGAAAATGTTGCAGGCTCGGTTTGATTGAGCCTGTTCATGGACGGTACTGGAAAGTGCAAATTACCGTCCACGCCCCCTAGCACCGGCTTAAGCAGAATTCAACACTTAACAAGAAATGGTGAAATTTTGAATTTAGAAACATCCGCAGATGTGTTCATATAAAAGCCGCGCCAGGTTTTTCTTTTGATGCATTTCCAGATTAATGTGGCGAAATAAAAGTTCGTAAAATTCATATACCTACACAGCAAATACGATATATTATAATTATTTATAACAAATAAAAAAACATGTGAGATAATTTATTACTTTTTTTTCATTCTAAAGGATATTCCTTAAATAATAAATTCAAATGATCGTCGGCAACAAAGTTCATAATCGGCATTTCTGATTATAACATAATATAACAAATATTGACCACTTTATTAAATATCATGTAATATTTTTAATTGATTTCGTTACACATTTATTAGCGTTATTTATTGTTCATACATATTTTGACCTAAAATCTAGAAATTGCAATAAAAAACAATACGTTGTTCAGTAAGTGGTGTTTAAATGTCTTTTTAAATCTAAAGTGAATCCCATTTCGTTATTTAATCATATTCTTAAAAACATTTAGATTTGGGCTTAATCTGGTCTCTCGGGATAATTGAGTCCAGCACTTTTAAGTGTTGAGAATTGAGGACTGCTCAAGCCAGTGCTAGGGGGCGTGAGGGATGTTGCATTTATTCATCATCCCTTTTTCATGATCCCTTATGTACAGACTCAATCAAACCGAGTCTGCAATTTTGCTGTTTGTTATGCTTCAGAGATATTGTCAAAGTTGGTGTTAAAAGAGAGAATCCCTAAAGAAAGTAAAAAAAATAATAATGTTTTCATCATCCCTTTTTCATGATCCCTTATGTACAGACTCAATCAAACCGAGTCTGCAATTTTGCTGTTTGTAATGCTTCCTAGATATCACTATTTTCCAGATATTTAATTGTGTATTAAAAACTATCTTTGCTCTGCCTTTGATAAACTTCAATAATTTCTGATTTTGTCAAAGTTGGTGTTAAAAGAAAGAAAATAAGAATCCCTATAGAAAGTAAAAAAAGATAATAATGTTGCAGGCTCGGTTTGATTAAGCCTGTTCATGGACGTTTCTCTCAAGTGTAAACTACGTCTATGCCCACTAGCACCGGCTTAAGCAGTATTCAACATTTAAAAATGCAATGGTAATATATGTAATTTTGAACCATCCGCAGATGTGTATAATTGCTCACATATTAAAGAGAATATAACTTAAATGTGCTATTTCTGTTTAAAAAAAGAGTAACTTAAGACAGCCAAAATCGGCAAAAATTAAAATGGTGCATTTAATACGAAGAAAAAGCGGCGTATGATCCCAAAGTAAATGAACCCGTGTTTCAAGAACAAATGACAAGTCTGGTCTTAGAAATTGTTGTCATTTAAATGAATTGTCTATTGTGTTAGCAAAGAATTACTTCAACAATTTTCGGAATACATAGAAAATAACCAGAATGTACATAATATTCAAACAGCTGTTGGCATGAGTTCATCACGATTACAATAAGGTCTCGACGTTCTTTGTTTTTGTTTACTTATTTAAAGCACCTAATTATATTTAAAAATATTACTGGTAAATTCATTTTTGGACAAACACAGTTTGGCTATATAACGTATGTCAAGAAAGGACATTCAAACATATGTGAAAACCATATCTGTTTTCTTGGTATTAGACTCTTGTTTACATGAGCTATGTCTAAGATAAGTTCATGTCCTGAAAATTTAATAATCTGTCAATTTCCTTAAACTTTATTCAACTAATGTACAAATTCATTGAATGTATTTATATCCAATAGACCGCAAAATGGGCAAAATAAATTCTTGTTGATAACGTTAGTGCCAATATAAATATCTGTGAAAACATGGCCATTTTTATATTCGATTTTGAATGCATTTACTTCAAAACATTTGATTCCATCAATACAATTCTTCGTTCCTTCATTTGTCATTCTAGCATCGAAGGTGTTATGATCACTGTCGTATGAACACATCCTTCGACGCTACTAAATTTTAACTTATACAATAATCTACATATCGAATTCTGCTGAAATTTGTGCTAGGGTCTAGATCGCAGCATTAATGGGTCACCGCGTAGCTTATATGTCATTGAATAGATTCAAGTAAAGCAATCCTGCTTAATTTCGCCGTGATGGACGACGTCCAAGATTTCAAATTGGATTTTGTTCTTAGATTTGTAATTCTTGTTGTTCATGGCAAATGGAATGTCCAGACACTGTTTTAGTTTTTAATTGCTTAGAATATAAAATTATCTTCCAAATATTTACGGTTATATTTTATATATGTTAAACTATTGAAGACTATATAATAGACTGATCGTTTAACAAATGAAATTAAATCAATCTATAGTTCGGTTGCCTCTTCGATACATTTTACTTTATCGCCATTCTTTGGTCATAAAACTATAGTGACTCGATCTTATATTCTTCATTCATTTCCATTGATTTTATAGCCCAATCTTATAACATCAAGTTCACCAATAAAATCATTTCAATAAACGTTTGCCATTAAACAAAGCAGAAGTCATGCATTTAAATTTTTAGGACTATTTTCAATGGTAATGCAAATGCTCTGCCTTGTGCCCTGTTCTGCTTTTGTTTGGGTCCTCCTGGGCTCCTTGCCACTTGCTCTTGTTACTGGGTCGGGTGGAGGTTGCGTTCATTGAACACCGCCTTTCCTTGTTGATCTTGTTTATCATATTTTAGTTGAGAAGATAATGCATTGCCACATTTATTTACGTATATATTCATTTTATTACTGGAAAAACAGACGTGTTTATTGACTTTTACATTTAACTTTCATTTTTGTAGTACTACAAACAAGCTGTTATGAATACAATAAAGTCTGAATGGGATATTTTTCGCCGCTCTAAATATAAATTTCGCCGACCTAAAGAGGAGTAAACGTGTAACATGTAACCAAAAAACACGCAAATAAAACAACCATTACAACTAGAAGCAAATGACCCTTTAATTGACCTTTTTAAATGGAGGCGAACTACTTTAACTTAACCTTGCTAGCAAACATAAGTTTTTGACCCCATAGGATCTGCGAAGTGAGGGAATCATAAAAATACAACTGCCGTAACGTCAGTCCAACGAACACCACATCACCAATCACACCCACGACCGGTTGAGACAGGAAGTAGACGAAAACGGTGACCCGGGGCCCTTAAAGGGAAAGCAAGGCAGTGCAATCACAGCAAGGCAAGGCAAAGCAAAGCGAGCAAGAGCAAAGCTATATAGGAATTACCAAGTACAAGGGCGAAACCTATTACAGTCCAGTGAACAAAACGACTGGTGAACCTATGATATCTCTCCGCAGTACCTATTCAAAATATCTTAAAGTTCGAGACCCGATGGCATATCCCATCCTCAAGCGGTTAATTCAGCCCAGAGATGGGAATCCCAGTCGGGGGTCCAATTTCACAAAAGCTAACTTAATACAAAACTGAATTAGCCACGTCGGCTCGTCTTCCGGTCGGCAGAATTTTACCACTAGAATTTAATGAGCGACAGAAAGTAAATAATAAAGATGAATGTAATATGGTTGTCTATAATTCAAGAAACTATATTTACTGCAATCCTTAGATACATAAATAATTTTTGTCCGTTTTTAAATATATAACAGTCAGATTGTAAACATTTCGGAAACAATGTTTGAAATAAGTATTGGATATGTTGTTTGACGTTTCAAGAATTACGTGTTAAATTAAAACGAACTAAAGTTGTTCAATTGAAAGTTTTTTATACTTCAATGCTTGTTGTTTTGACTTGTTAGGTCTAAAGTTTGAATTATTTGTCAATCTCTTTCTCAAGTGGCTGATTCTATTATCTTAATATCTATCAATAACTTGACATTTTAAAAATATTAGGGGGGACATCAAATAATGATATATTTCATAGTATTTTGTCTGCACGAAATTTTTATTTTTATTTATTTCTATTTGAGGAAGGAAAACATTTTTTTTTGAAACTTTTACTTAATGTCTGAAGACATCCTCGTGACGAACTCTCTGTATAGAAAAGGGGAGGTATTTTAAAACATGAAGTATTTACCCTATGACATATTATTTAAAGGCTATAACAAACTGCTTCGAAATGAGAACGAACATAATTATGGTTCACAACTGATTTATGTTTTTTCGACATTGAAACGTTTTCGAGATTCCATTCAGTTTGTTTTATTACCATTGAACTATTTTGTCTTTATTAATTGATATTGAATTTGAAATGGAAGACTCTATTTAAATGGAATGCAAAATTTTTAATATTACTTATATCACCATATCAGTCAATCTGCGGATATATTCCATTTGTTCTTAGATAGCAGTTTTTGTTTATTTGAGCTGTAACAAAATAATAAATGAGAAAAGTTAACGAAATGGTTAACGGTTAAGCCTCCAAATGAATGATTATCTTTTGAAAGTGTTTTCGTTCTGTATTGGAACGAAATAATGTATTCAATGAAGCTCGCTGTTCTGTAAATGATAACTCTTGTCTCCTTCATACATAGCAATCAGAATAAATGTTTCTTAACAACACTCTGTGGAGAGTTTTACATTCGTTTATTTCAACAGATGTAATATGTTGTTGAGACGACATTTATTCCAATTGACGTCGATTGTATTTTAAGACAGAGTTATTAAGCACCTTGGATGAGATGACGAATTAAGTAAGTGTAATAACTTGTATCATGTTACTGGGATACTTTCACTGGAGAGGGTTAAATGTTTAAACTTATCGTGCATTATTTTTATTCCTTTACCAAAAACTTTATCTAGGATTTAATCACATGTATTGTATCATACGGGTATTGAAACATCGAGAATAGGAGTTCATTAATCTCTCTCTGTTAATAACTGCACGAATTTAATCAAATAATCCAATGCTAACGCAATTTCTAGGAATATAAATAATGTTTTTGTTTTAATTAAAGGATATTAAGCACCACAGAAACTTTTTATTATCCTGTGATTTCCAGATCAGTCTAACGGGGGTTAAAATCTTTGCGTCAAAATCGACTAGTAGTTCATTGGCAAGGAATATGAACTAGATTAATATTTTTTTAAATTAATGAAATAATGCATGACTCATATTTTGCTATTTTGTCAGTTGTTTTTTCCCTTCTTTCTATTAAGATGAACCTTAAAAATCAATGCATCACTGCCGTAATATTATTTGAAACATATTTCATTTTTCTTCAATAAACTCGTATTGCAGACTTGATGGGAATACATTTTTAGCTCACCAGAGCCGAAGGCTCAGTGTGAGCTATTAGTATCAAAGGGGGATACTCCGTCGTCCGTCGCCATGCGTCAAAAATCGTCTTATTCTCTGAAACCACTGGGCAGATTTACTTTAAATTTGGTCTGTAGCATCCTTCTGACAGTCACACTTGAATTTGCTCGTGTCATTTCAATTGGCCCCTTTCAGGGGTCAACAGAACTAAAAATAGAAAAACCTTTAAACATCTACTAATGGAACTAATTAATGGATAATCACCAAACTTTGTCTGTAGCAATCTTGGGTGGTCTTTTATCAAATTTGCTCATATTAATTTGATTGGCCCCTTTTAGGGGTCTCCAGCGTAAAAAACTTTAGACTTCTTCTTCTACAGATATTGTGATATTTGTTCAGTTGTAAAGAAAACACAGACATACATACCTTGTGAACAATAGGACAACATCGTTTTTCACATCTCTATTGTTTTATTTAATGTCTGAATCTCATCGTGCTGCGAATAAATTGTACAAACTTCTCTAAACAGATGATTGTGAAAACGTTTGCATATAATTCCAAATACAATAAAATAAATATAACGTTATTTTACATACTAATGCATAAACAACAGGCGTGCCCAAATATTCTCAGTGCTTAATGGTTAACAAGAGCCTAGATAATGTACAATTTTCCAAAAGGGATAAACATTCTGACAAATAATATGCACAGACCTATATCAAATTGTATGCACTTCTCATTCCACCATGTAAAAAGAAATTTAATACATCACTTTTCCAGACTTATTCTATTTTTACCACTTGTAACTCAATCAGCTGTTCCCTAGCACTTAACTGGTTCAAATGTAATAGATGAGATGAATTTGTTGACATTGTTCTCTTTTTCGAAATCGCAATTTCTATGTTTTAGTCTGATGATTGGTTTCCTTTCATAACAATATACAAACTTTTACATTTATTGATGCTATTTTTATCAAGCATCAATAGATTGCAGGTGATATTCGAAATATGTTGATTTACATAATACAATACTTTGATAATAATTGACCATTACATAGTTTTTCTGAGTCATTCAAAGATTAAGCCCTAAATAGTTTAAATCACCTTGAATGATCCGCCTACTCGAATTGAAAACAGTTCTTCAATACATTTTGTTTTTCGACACGCTTATCAGCTGTAGTACATTAATTTCATTTGAGCAACCTGTAAAATCCCGTGAAGAAATCGTTGGTTACGCAGTTGCTTATTTGTGGCTTCAGTAGTGTAAAACAATTTTGCATCCTATGTGATCAGAGTTCGTTTAACCCTTTTATCAGCCAGACGGTAAGGTGAAATAGTTAAGCGAGTGCTACAATGCTTTGATAGCACTTTAATCCTGGTATAGGTAACAACCTTGTCGTAGTTGTTTTGTTTTATTTATTTATTATTTTTTTGCATTTTACTTAAAATTTGCTGTTGCTGTTTCTTATACTCAAAATCAAATCAGTTCAGTTTTCTAACGTTTTATTTTCATTGATGCTTTATGGTTACCAAAACAATGAGAATTCTTTCAAAAAATGCTTCAAAAATTACTGCGAAATAATAATGACTATTGTAAAGAAATTGTGAAAATTACCGACATTCCTTACTCGTTTTGATGAAGTTATTGTTTTTGACAGTTTTTATAAATAAATAGATAGTGAACATTTTAAATGTTTTTGTTTTTTTGTTGTTGTTATATGTTTGTTGTTTTTTTATTGCTGTTTTTTGTGCGAAAAAAAGCATATTTCTTTCAGCTAGATACGAGTAAATCAATAAACTTGTACAAATTAGTAACAGTAAACTGTCGCAACTCTCGAACGGAAATCCAGTTCCAACATTTAGTGGATTCCCTTTAAAGGTAAGCAAACTGAAATGTGAATGTAGTACATTTTTGCGCATTTTAAAATGAAAATGGTGTTTTGTAGATGACGCCATTTTTTCCGTTATGAATGAATTTGTTTATTCACATGCTAATGTTATTTAAATGACATGACAGTCTATGAAAAATCCTTTGTTAAGTTTATTCTTTTAAAATAAAGTAAAATATGGTAGATCTTGCAAGACAAATATCTTACATGTGTTTTTCTTTCACATCGGTATAGTTTCCCTTGGGCAATAATCATTATAGTAAGTACAATCACCTTTTATTGGTTTTACGTCTGAATATCTTTAAAATCATTTGATTTTTACATTAAGTTCCTCTTATGTTCGTAATTCAAGTAGATTGAGCATTTCATTTGATCAAGCTTGGATGCGGCATGTTTGGCATATTATACAATAAAACAATACATGTATATCTACGATTATAAAGCTTCTGCAACAAAGATTGATTCTGACATATGGATTATTATTATATTTGATATATGTAGCATAGTAAAATTATAGTGATTTTCTGCAAACTATCAATTTCCTAAACTCAATTATTAGTTAACAAACTTCCATATATATATATATGAATTATATATTACAATAAATTCAATATAAATACCTTTAAATCACACAAATAATGGAGCAAGAGAATGGATAATACCCATGTGTGTGTAGTTTTGCAATGGAAATTATTTCTAAAATGAAATATTCGAAAAAAAAACAGTTATAATTCATTTTAAGGCCAGGAAATTCTTGTTCCGTTAATTAATATACCAAAATTGCAAACTAGTGATCCTATTTATTGTACCAGAAATTAATTGTATATCTAATAAAGATGTTAACATTGATAAAGTTTTATTAAATCACATTTTGCTTTGTTAAGCTGAATTCATTTTCGTAAATGAAGGCGTTTTGCTAGCGTTAGCTTTTATGGGTTTTACGTCGCAACAACACAGTATAGGTCAAATGGCGAATTTCAAGCTTTACTGGTAGGAGTAAGACTTCATAAAATTGATACATAATGTACAGTTTCAACTGTAAAAGATCATATTGCAGACAACTGTGTATTGATAACGAGCTTATTAATAAGTTGTTCAATTATTCGTACAACTATATATATAGTCAATATTTGCAATAAAGACAGGTGATTAAACGTATTAGCAACGCAAATATTGCTGTTCAATACATATTAAATTTTTCTAAGTTGCGATCCTTAGAAACGTGTGATGGAAACAGATGCTGGTGTACTTAGCATACATGTAATGTTCGTTAGTTTATCAATATACGTATGATCGTTTCTTGTATATAAAAGATATCAAATTTGATAAAATAGAAAACACCTTCGAGTAATTCAGTATAGGCTTAGTAATGAAAATGAAATTGTTATAAGCATATAACATAATGATAGAACCAAACCATATTCTTAGGGTAAACATCAAGAGAAAAATCATAAGGAAAACAAGAAAAAACTGAAAGGTTAATGAAGATATATAAAGATATTTTGTGTTTTCGTTTTGTGTTTGTTTGTTGGTTGTTTTTTTTTTCTTAACCCCAACAGTCTGAATTTACTTTAAGCTATCTTTACGAGTGCTCTTGCTTTCAGTTTAACTGAATAATTGATGATGAGTCTCACTATGTATAAATGCAGTGTCTAACTATAAACTGATACTGCTTCGTTTGATAGTTTACTTGCTGCATAAGTAAAAAAAGAGTAAATACCAGGGCATCTTGTAAACGATAATAGATTGCAGGTATAATTATACCTTAATTAAGCATATCATACTTATAATTAAAAATATGAATAAACCTGCTGGGGTGATGTAACATGATAAAAGCTCTGATATATCAATTTCCGAAACTTATTTGTGTTTTTTTTTCTACATTTTTGTTTAATCAACTTTTCCCTTGACATGTTTGCAATACACTTTACCGTGTATCATATATGTATTAAGATAGATTGCCTGCATTCATCGTATTTTCCAAAAACAAGCATGTAATAGAAACGATAATCAATGTCTGACTTTATTAAAGACAAAAATGTATATTTCAGAAAGGAACTTCGACATTTTTAAAATATATTTTGTTTCCGGCTAAGATCAAATTTCTAAATATTTATAACTTTACACGATAAATTTTAGATTAAAAATAAATCAAACGATTTAATCGAAATATGAGTACAATATTTATCTCATTTTGTAATAAATGCTCGGTTTCATTTTTCTGTCTATTTTTTTGGTCTTTTTTATATCAAGACTTGTCAGAATATCTTTAAGGACCATTTATTTAAGTCAAATAATACAATTTATTTCATAGATTGTCTGGAAATTCAATTAAATTTATATCGAATATCAGAGTAATAAGTATTCTCTTTTCCGTTATTGTTAGAAGGTTAGTTGCCGAAAGTTTACGTGAATGTTCATGGCGGATTTAAGAAGTATATGCACTATGTTTTATTCAATTTATGTTAATTTTAACCATAAAATGAATGCAGCACGTTGAAAATGCCAAATAAAAATCATAAGTGTTCTTATGGTTAATTTGGAAATGAAATCAGTTTTATTAGAAAAAGGGTGATACCTACACATTGTTTGTTTGTAGAAAATGTTGTCAAATCAAAACTTAAAAGGACGCAGTTTGAGGCTCAGTATCTGCCTTTTAATTCTTAACAGACAAGTTAGTACGGATCCAGATCATTCATGTAAATACAATGGAAATGCACTAAAACATAATTGCTTCTTCCTCAATTTATATCGTGTGTTTTTATAGTGAATATGTTACAAAAATATATAAGTAAACGCAGGAGATGTTTGTTTCTTATCCATCCATCCATATTGTATGTATGACCTGTTTTGTTTGTGTTGTCTTTGAATGTTACGCTTCCTCCTTGATCTTTAGTTCCCATGTCTATGTCCTTACTCGTTTGATGTTTATAATAGATTAATTAATGGCAAGGAATTGTTATATCTTGTCGAATTACTGCACGTAGCTTTTGTGCTTGACAATATGTCAAGAGCTCTTGGTATCGTGTTCAAACATCGGATTCTTTCATTACTGCTGGGTAAATATTACATCTTGTTAATGCATTTAACAGATGAATTAGACATTTCCATTAGTGACGTGCATAAATAAAATACTTTATCATTTGACAACAATCATACAGACAAACTAATTCACTTACATAGTTATTCCTATGAATGAGGTAAATATATATTTCATGTTTTATGTTAACAAGTACTGCATAATTTATACTTATTACTTCCTTGTCTTCTTTCTTGAACATAATAGGAGCATTGACCGATAATCAATACTTTTAACGTTTTAACTTAATTCAGTCAATATTTTTTTAATATATTTGTAATATTACTCTAACGTCAAAAAATGTTGGTACTAATTGATCTTTCTGCTTTTATTTATACCTAAGACGACGACGCTTAACTGCGTACGCTATAAAATATGATATTAAATTTTTTTGTAGTAATGCAGTTATTATTGGTATTATCTAATTAAGTATTTAATGCCCAACTATGCGGAAATAAAAAAAAGCATCATCCACGCCCCTACTGCCAGCTTAGTAATATTCGTATAGCAAATATATTCAAATGGTCAAGTACAGTGATTTATCTTTCTGCTTCCATATGTATCTTAGAGGACTATAACACTTTGGTTGCTGATTTGGTACATTGCGCGTTGCGTTGTCGATAGCGACAACGCAACCTATAACGTTATAGCACTTTCGTCTTGTCGCTAGCGACAACACAACAAAGCGCAAAACGGCGCGTTGTCGCGCTGTCGTATTGCCGTCATGTCTGTAACGAAGCAAGCCTAACAGCGCGTTGTCGTGCGGCCCGTTGTCGCAATGTCGCCTTGTCGCTTGGCTTATAAGCCAATCCTTCGATTGGAACCAAGCAAAAATGTGACATCGCGACAATACGCCACACGACAACGCCCCTTTTGGCGTATATCGTTTGCGACAGGATGACAAGACGAAAGTCCAACAACGCGCTGTTTGGCGCTTTTTCCTGTTGTCGCTAGCGCCAACACGACGCACAAAAGCGTTCCAAGTCAGTCACCATATAAAGAGATATTTGTTACATTTTGTAAAGTATTAGTCCAACAAAGAGACAATAAAAGAAATGTTGCAGTCTTGATATCAGCATTTTCATGTTGATAGATAAAAAATTTAATTATTTAAAGTCGTACTATTTCTATAAATTTACCTGATAATTTTTATGTATGGTAATTAAACCAAGAGCTTTAAGACCTCATTCCAAAAAAATAAAAATGCAACAATACCGTGTTTGAAAGCATAATTAAAAATTGAGAAATAAGGGTGTGGCGTTGAAAAATGATCTATAGTTTTATGACCGGTCTATTTTTTTCCAATCATTAGAATGAAAACAGCATTCAAATATAGTAGATATACGATGGCTGCCCAAGTAAGTCATGGATAACGCCGCTAAAATACATAATACTCAAGGACTTCTTAAAAAAGTTTACTAGTATTTGAAACACCATTGCTGATCAAACAAGCAAAAAAAACCAACATGATATCATTAAATTTGATTATACAGAATTAATTATAAGACTGCAAAGTAAAGCAATGCGGCCCACGCTCCAACGCCATAAATACGTTATGTGACATTAAATTTATGTTTCTGCTTTTTAAAGTATAATCGCTGTAAGGAATACACTTTAAATGCCAAACCTTCTACGAGACATACACATTCTCTTTTGATTTTTTTGAGATGCCGAGAACTGATTGATGTCTGCCTTCATAAAAATGTTTTCAATATTCTCAACTTTTGATGATCATGTTAGCACGGGCATGCCATTAATTATTATTTACCTGTTATATATGTGCATAATTGGGCTTTAATAATATACATAATATATAATATAAGTAATTTATTCATTATTAGTATAATTAATAAAGAAATTACTTTTGTAAATTAATTGAGAAATTAAGCTCTCGAATTATCCAGACTTTTCATTCATCCGATATTTCTAATATATACTCTGACATATATCATTTTTGTTTCTGTTGTTTTGTTGATGGTGGTACTTTTAAATTATTTATTTATTTTTGTTGTTGTTGTTTTGTATTGTTGTGGTTGTTTTCATAAATGCGTTTATAATAAAACTGTCCTATTGTTATCATTCAACAATCGTTTAATCTATTTGAATCCTCTGCATTTAATTAATAAAAGTAAATAATTTAGCTATAATTATACGATGAAATAAAAATATACAAGGTGGAGATCAGTCACTTCAATGTAATAAATAAATTTGACTTTTTTAATTGAAACTATAACTTTATCTTTAAAAGTCTATAATAACTTTAAGTTTAATAAAAAAAAACCTTTTTCATGATCATACATTGTTTTATATGATATGTATGCTTAATAGTATTATAACAATTTTAGCATTCGTTTATTTGTATTCAAGTGTAAAATTGTAAAATTATGAAACATTTTCAATTTTAAATTAAATTTTTATAAAAATAATATAAACAAAATCTTTTTTTCCAAATTTTGAAAAAAAGTTCAATGCCTTTAGGAAAAAAAACCCAAAATCCTTTAAATTTAAATTTGTTTTTTGCAAAATTATTTTGCTTTAAAAAAAAAGAATTTTTTTAATTTTTGGGTCTTTTTTTGCTTTTTTTTACTCATTATGGGCCCAACAATTTTTAGAAATAAATTTATTTTACGTAAATTTTTAAAACAAAATTTTTTTTTAATGAAAACTTTTTTCATTAACAAGGATTACAATTCAATTTTGTCTAATTTTTTAAAAGTATTTAAAAAATAAAATACTTGAAATGAACAAAGAAAATAATGTACACATTGCAAAGGGCACTAACAATACACGTACATAACCAAAAGGAGGTCAAGATATACATAAATACCTCTTACTGCGTAAGTAATGCAGTAGAATTTTATTGATTGGTACTGCAAAATCAGTAATAAATCGCACATTTCATGTATATTATAAATATTATATTCAGTCTTTTTACTTTTCTTAAGCTCTCAATACATTTTACTAGATTGAATTTCTTGAAATATGTTGGCTCATCTGGAAGCGTGCAACTTTATAATTTAGTGTACATGACTACATATTTTGCAACCAGAACCGGATTACACAATCAATTATCAAAGTATTGGAAGCAATATCAAAGTCCTATACCGGTTCGAACCCAAGCACTATTCTGAAGGGTCTTGGTCATTCAAGTATGACATATTGGAAGACATGAATGAACTAGAATGTTTGAACTTTGAACTTGATTGTTTAGTTTATCTATATCATGGAACTGTGTTATGTTTTCATGCCTAAGGGAATTTTGTTTATACAACAGATAATCCAAAGATCCAGCTTTCTTTGATGAAGATGTATTGTTTATAGTTTGGTTCTTTTCTTTGTTTTAAGTAAATGTGTAGGCAAAGTTCCAAGTTCTTTAAAGGTAACCTCGAAGAACAGTTTTTAGGTTCGGCCGGACAGACGGTGGACTTAAACTAAAGAGGATAAAACTCTTGAAATAAAGATGCTAGACTTGTGAATATCGTCAAGCATGATGTAAGAGGTGACAAAGAACAATTATCTTAAGTCTAAGGTGGAAACCATTTATAGTAACAAATAACAAAAGTGAAAAATATAACAAGTTTTAAATATATTCCACTGGACTGATTTTTTAAATGCAAACCTTAAAATATAAGCAGTTAACAGAAATTAATATGAAATCCGAAATAACTAAGTATTTCATAAAATGACTTACGTTAGTATGTACTTGGTATTCTATCATTTGAAAAAGTTATTAATTAAAATCTGAAAGTATTTAGATCATGAAATAAGAAATAATTATAAGTTCAATTTAGGTTTTATTATTTATTCTAACACGACCCGTATTTTTCCCTATTGAACATAGAAGAACCGAAAGTGTGTATTATTATGCAATAGAGTCACTGTTTGACGTTCTATATTTAGACATGTGACGTAATCATTGTACATGTGACGTAACCACTATGAAATCAGACGCGCTGACAATAAGTACGGAAACAAATCAGGCGCAATTTCGCTTAATAGTAGGTACGGCAGCATTTATTTGTTTATGTCGTGTTAGAATCGAAATAATATATCCAAATCGGTGATTTTATCGCTTGATAACATCACTGTTTGTCGATTGGATGCGCAACATTATATCACTCGGGCTACGCCCTCGTGATATAATTCCTCGCATCCGAACTCCAAACAGTGATGTTATTGAGCTATAAAATCACAGTTTGGGATATATTATTTCTTAAATATAGCATCGTTTTTATATAATATACGCTTCTAAAATCAGGCTTTGTGTATTGCTTATCCTGTATACATAGCAAACATTTGCAAATGATGTTTTTTAAACGTGAGATATATCCATTCCTAAATATACGTTTGAAGTACCTGAGAAATGTTATGTCAACAAGTAATTATAAAGGCATTTTATATGCTGATTCAAAAACAAAGGTTAATTTATTAAGATACAAAAACGTATTATAATGACAAAACATCATTATGTTGTGTAAAATTGGAGGAAACAATTTTAACATTAAAAGCTATTAAAGAAGTTATTTCAAATGATATTTTATATTCCAGTCTAATTACTTTAACAAATTTTAATATTAGTTCAATTTCTTGTTCAGAGATTGTTTTATTGAATGAATTGTAATAAACTACCTGTAAGACAAAGCATTATGTCTGACTTTAACATCGAAATAGCAATATATTATGTTTTGAACCGTCAGTCTCGGGCAATAATGAGTCATTTATAAAATCTGAACCTGAATGTATTCCATTTAAGCTTCGTTTCATTTGTTATGTTATGTCTGTCAAGAAAGAACTCGTGTGTAAAATGCTGTTCATTTTCAGTGCATACCATCTGATTGTTTTGATTAAGTACTAAATTATAGAATTTTTAAAAAATTAGAATTGTGAATAATGTGTATTCGTATATTAAACATAACTTATATGTATTAGATATGAAACGCTATACATTGTATTTTGGATCAAACTAAACGAATAAAACATGTGAGGTAATTGGCAGTGTAATGTCTATCAACAGTGATTTTTTACTAAACGAATTATTTTGAAGTTTCTTTAATCAACCAAAACTGCTCCTTTAAAAGCACTTTATGACTCCAAACCATTTATTCCTTTCCATTCCATGGAGAAGAAATATTAATCAAATGCAAACGTCAAGTAAATCAGATTGCAAAGTAATAAGTTTTTACAAAGTTAGCTTGTTCATTAGTTGTTATACAATGTCTGTTATTGAACCAAAATGAATGTCGGGAACTGATAAAATAGCTCTTTTATATGTTTTCGAAATGAAGAATTTGTTTCCGATAATATCAAGTTTTTTTCTCCTTTTTTTTTGCTGTCACAATTAGTTGTACTGTATTTTGAAATAATTCGAGCATTTGTTGTAAATAATCATAGTTTGATTTTGTTCTTTGTACATTATATCTTTAAATATCTAACTAAAGAGACTCAACTGAGTTTTTTTCGACATGACGGACTGGTATTTACGAGATTAGTGTACCGTTTGTTGTAGATCTGGACAAGAAACTTACGTTGAAAAGTCAGATCATTTGCTCGCTCCGGTTATCTAAAGTAATCATTTTCATTGTGCAAACAATAACTTGAAATATAAAGATTTTTAACACGTGTAATGGTGACTATATTGATTTTTATTAATTGCTTATTTAACTGTTATAAGTGCTCTAGTTTATCAAAGTAAAAATTATAAAATTTATGTCAATGAAGTTCCTTAAAATATATACGTAAGTGCATAAAACTGTTTTAAAACGCCATGTATTTTCTCGATGTTTACAAGGAGAATGCAAAAGTACATTCTATAATAATGTTTTATGTTGGTCTGTGATTTGTTTTTCCTAAATACCCTCCTTCAACATAAAATGATAAATCAATTATGAATAGCATAGCTTTCGTATATTACTGTACAATCTTGTATTTTATAACATGTATCAAAGACAATTTGAATCAATTATGAAAACCAAAAGTTATAAGCAGTGGTTAACGAAATATTCTTTAGATCTGTCTTAATAAATCCGTCCTTAACAGACTACATGACTAGATTGACTGTAATAATGTTCGAAACCAGACACAAAATTGCATTTATAAAGCAGAATGATGTCATATGTTCGGTTTAATTTGCTTTTATCAAACTAGTTTCTTATCAAAAGCGAATAGTAATTTGTTCGTGCCAAATACGACTTAACTGAAATGAAAATGCATCAGTTAAATTTTATTTAACATTGTAAAAATGATTGCAGTGAATATTTACAATAAAATGTTGCGCTAGAAAAACACTATCTGTACTTACTGTTTGTAATAAAAGCATACATCTTCATTTGATATTCCATTTACATTATACATTAAAACAACATTTTATGTTTCTTTCTGTAATACAATTTAATTGAACAAAGTTTTATCTAGTTTAGTGTTTACTAGGACTTGTTTCAATTAGTTAAAAAGTAAAGTTATTACAATACGTAAATTTATGTTCAAATTGGTAAATTGTTCTTTTGATATTTGTTATGTTGGTTATAAAACTCAAAATTGAATACATAAAAATTTCATACGCAAATTCCTACATCAAGACAATGTTAAACATTTACTTGCTTATGATAACTGGCAGCGGTAATTTCAATGACAGTACAATGACAGTAGGAAATTAAAATAATTAGCGTTAGCCCGAAAAAACCCACTAATTATTTATTGCACATAGGCATATCATCAACTAGACTTTTAAATGTATTAATTTATTTATCTATTAATAATAAATAAATAAATAAATGCCAACATCAAGACAATGTTAAACATTCACTTGCTTATGATAACTGGTAGCGGTTATTACAATGACAGTAGCAAGTTAAGATAATTAGCGTTAACACTAATTATTTATTGCACATTGGCATATCATCAACTAGACTTTTAAATGTAAATATTGTTAAGATAAAAACTCTATAAAATGTTATGCCCTCAATGGATTTACTCATATTTAATGTACAACGTTCTTTAAAAGGTGATTTTAATCAGATCTGCTCTCAATTTGCTGCAATGTATGAAATAATAATTAAAAAGGTATCTATAACATTTTATAATTTAATATAATCCATTTGCAGCTAAGTGAATTTACTTACGTTAAAATATTTGTTGTTGTAAAACATCCGACCGTTTTGCAGGAGATGAAATTCCTTTATTTTTCTTACACTTTGACATCTTTAATCCAGTTTTCAACAAACCTGGATATTGATATCGGATTATTTGAGTACAGAAATAAAAGTGAATTAAACCTAATTAACGTGAACTTCAATTTTCGTTTGATGACTTATTTCCTTGTATTCATGGCAAAATGACTATAAAAAACATTAGCTATTTATTACTCATTACCTGATATTTAAAACAGAACTTGCTTGAAGGTTGAGCATAAAACTTGACATTTAACATAGGGTAACATAATTATAAAATTGACATGACATTAGGACCTTTAAATCATGCTCTACAGGAGAAAAAAACCTCGTTTAATTCTTAGGTATCAACTAGCAATATTTACTTGTTCATCGTCAAAATCAATATATACTATAATAAACTTACATTAATGATAATTAACTTTTTTAGTAATTTTCACACAGAGTAAAATCTGTCAAATACTGAACTCATTCTTCTTACCGAAAAAAATACTTTCAGTATACTAGCGCTCCGATAAATATTTTTGTTTAAAGATATACTTTGCTCATCCTTGAGTGAAACATTTAAATAAAAGAAATTTATTGACATATATAAAATTCTTACGGAGTATGTCTTAAATGAATAAAAAAATGAAACTATGTATTGGAACCTACGTTTCCTATTACAGGACAGGTAAAGATGTTCTTTTCTTAAAAAAAAACTGGCAGTTTATTAACGACACTATAGATTATATTATGAATACCTATAGTGTGTAAAGTATTAAACATGTCATATCTACTTTGTGTGAACAGAAAACATAATTATTTTATATTTACAAAGAGACTGTGTAGCACTTATCAATATTTTCTGATATCAAATTTGAGCATAGTATATCTTTAATGCAATTTCAGTTTGACGCATGGATACATGACGCATGTTATTTGAAGAAAATTGATACAAAACTTGAAAACATGAATGTAAAGTTACAGTCATTAGAAGCATTAGAGAAGAAAGTAGACCGTTTTGAAAATGAGTTGGAAAAAATTTGGCTTCATGTGCACGACAGTACTATAAAGTTATGATGAAAAAGTTATGAAAATTGATGAAAGAGTACAAAATGTTGAGTTCGCCGTAGTCGATAAGTATGATCAAATCGAAAAACTTTTAAATGAGAACATTAAAATGAAAGATGAAGTTGTATATTTAAAATCACAATCAATGAGAAACAATTTAATCTTTGGCGGAATTAAAGAAGAGAAAAACGAAAAACCCGAAGAAACGGAACGTATACTTCGAAATCACCTGAATGAAAAGTTAAACATGGCTGAGGAATATGTTAAGTCACTACAAATTGAGCGTGCCCACAGAATGGGTGGGCATGAAGGGCATGACGAAAGATCTTTTTGTAATCGCAAAATTGTTTGCAAAACATATTTTAAAGATCGGGAGTTCGTCCGAAGTAAAAGAAAGCTGCTCCAAAAAACAACCTACTTTTTACATGAACAGTTTCCCTCAGAAGTTGTACAAAAACGACGTAGCTTATTTCCTAAACTGAAGAAAGCCCGAGAGGAAAACAAAACAGCATGGATTGCCTACGACACGTCGTCGTCGATGGTAAACCAGTCAAGTTAGCCTAGGAATTACCGGAGAGTGAGCTGAAAGTCTTCGCATGGAATTGCAATGGTTTAAGTGAGGCTAAGTTAAAAAATAAAGACTTTATTTCTAAAATTTCGGAAAATGATATATGTATTCTTACTGAATCCTGGACTGATGAAAATTCTAATATTGAAATCAATGGTTATACATGCTTTAATTTTTATAGAACATTTAAACATAAAAGGGCTAAAACAAACAGCGGTGGAATTGTTATATATGTAAAAAACAATATTTAAAACGGAGTAACTATCGTAGAAACCATTGTGACACAATTATATGGATGAAACTGGACAGTGAGTTTTTTAAGACAATGACTGATATATATTTATGTGGAGTTTATATGTGGTTTGACGACACGCCTATTGCGAGTATTGAAAATGTAGACTTATTTGAAATGTTAACTAATGATGTTTTTTATTTTTATTTCGAAGACCTAGGTAAAGTGTTATTAGTAGGTGACTGGAATGGGAAGGTAGGCAATAAATCAGATTTTATAGTATGTGATAATAATGTAAAATATATCGATTCTGACGATTATTTTCCAGATGCACCACTATGCAGGGCCTCTTCCGATCCTATTGTTAACACGAGAGGTGAAAAGATCCTTGATTTTTGTAAAACTACTTGTATGAGATTATCTAACGGTCGTTTAGGTAAAGATTGTAACGTCGGGGCATTTATAGCCGTCAGTCAAACAGTACAATTGACTATTTATTATTGAAAGAGTGCAATTTTCAGATTATAAGTGAATTCGAAATATGTCAATTTAATGAATTTAGTGATCATGCACCACTTTCGTTTACTGTTAAATACTTAGATACTAAATTTAATCCAAGAAATTTAGAAAGTGAGAGTACATATTTTAATAGCGTGATGCTGACAAAGATAAATTTAGAAGGGGTTTATTAGGAAGAATGGCTGATATGAACGATATTTTTTAGAGTTCTTCTTCGAGCGACATTGTAAATATTGTTTTAAAGTTTTCAAAGATCATTCAAGATGTAGCCGAGCCTCTTTTTAAGCGAAAAGGTAGAAAAAAGGATGGGAACTCTGATTGTTCTTGGTTTGATGAAGAATGCTACGAAAAAAGCGTAATTATCTTAATGCTTTGTCGATTTTTAATAATTATAAAAACGAAACTAACAGGCATATTCTATGTGACTGGAAAAAAAGAGTTTAAAAACGTTGTTCGTAAAAAGAAACGACAATATAGACTTAAAAGGGCACAAGAATTGTCTGAATTGAAAACTAGTAAACCAAGAGAGTTTTGGAACATTTCAAAAAACGAAATTTATCACAAAGTTCGGATATACCTATTTTAGATTTCCAAAATTATTTTGCAAATATGTTTGAAGAAATAAGGGCTACAACTAATTTTGATGCAAATATTTCAAATGATAATATTGATCCTAATATTAGTAACCCTACTTTCGAAGAGCTTAATATTCCCATATCTTGCGAAGAAGTTATAGATGCGGTGAAGCGATTAAACCGCAACAAAGCGTCTTGTCCAAGTGATGGCTTGTTGAACGAATACTTTATATTTTCTATTGATATATTAGTAGGCCATATCACTGATCTTTTTAACAGAGTTTTTGATGCAGGCTATTTTCGTGAAATATGGTCTGAAGGCTTTATTATAACTCTTCATAAAAAGGTGATCATACTAATGTTAATAATTATCGTGGCATCACATTACTAAGTAACTTTTGGAAATTATTTATAAGTATCTTGACAAATAGAGAGGAAAAATGGTTTGATGAGAATAACATTTTGTCAGACGCTCAATTTGGTTTCAGAAAGGGGTGTAGTACAGTAGATGCAATTTTCGTGTTACACAATTTAATAAACCATATGTTAACTCAAAAAATGCGATTACCTTGTGCTTTTATCGACTTAAAAAGACGTTTGACTCTGTGAACCGCAATGCATTATGGTATAAATTGTTTAATATGGATAAGATGGGAAGTTACTTAGAACTTTTAAATCGATGTATTCAATTGTTAAGTCGTGTGTTAAACATTGCAATACATTTTCAGAGTTTTTCAATTTATCGGTTGGGCTACGACAAGGCCAAAATAATTCGCCCGCCATGTTTGCATTATTTTTAGAAGACCAAGAATTATTTTTACAAAACTCGATTGTCGATTGTGGATTGAATATATTTGAAATATGTATAGTAATATTGTTATTCACTGACGATATGGTTATAATTGGTTACTCGCAAGAGGATTTACAGCAAAGATTAAACTCTTTATTTGAATACTGTAATCTATGGGGCCTAGAGGTAAATACCGCCAAAACTAAAATAGTTGTTTTTCGGAATAGAGGACCAGTAGTTCCTCATGAACGTTGGTTTTATAATAATGAAGCTTTGGAAATTGTTGACGATTTCAATTATTTAGGTGTAGTATTTAATTACACTGGGTCCTTTGTACTTCCTAATCAATATCTTATAGGTAAAGCTTTGAAAGCAATGAATGTTTTAATATGTAAAATTAACAAGTAAGAAATATCCCCTTCTGTTTCCTTACAATTATTTGATGCTTTTTTCGGCTCTATCATAAATTATGGTTGACCAGTCTGGGGATTTACAAAATCTAAAGATATAGAGAGATTACACTTGAAATTTTGCAAGTTAATTCTTGGTGTGAAAATAAGCTCTTGTAATGCAGCAATTTATGGTGAGCTAGGAAGATACCCACTTTATGTTAATAGATATATTCACATAATAAAATATTGGTTTAAAGTGATACATTCAAGCAATATCATTGTTAAATGTGTGTATATAAATACATTAAATCAGTGTAAAAAAGGAGTAAAAAACTGGGCATATAAAGTTAAAGGAATTTATGATGAATTTGGTTTTTCTGAGGTGTGGAATTGTCCTGAACTTTATAATCCAAAAGAATTTGTTAATATTTTTAAACAAAGAGTCATTGATGTTTTTAAACAAAAATGGTTTTCAGATATTGTTAATAATAACGTTTTAAATACATTGTATAGACATATCAAGGATAATTTTTCTATGGAATGCTAAATTAAGTGTATGAAATCAAGACAACAATTAACCCTTCTCAGAATATCTGCGCATAATTTCAGAATAGAATCTGGTAGATATGGTAGAAACAGACTTGAAAGACATGAGCGCATATGTCAACTTTGTAATACACAAGATATTGAAGACGAATTTCATTTTATACTTGTTTGTAATTTGTACCAGGAAATACGCACTAAATTCATTAAAATATATTATTATAAAAAACCTAGCATGTTTAAATTCATAGAATTACTTCAGTCATGTGAAAAGTCTATATTATTGAATTTATGTAAATTTATTTATTTTGCAAATAGTAAAAGAAAAGATATGTTGATAAGCTTAGGTTATATATAAATATAATGTTAAAATGTTGTTATTATTTTCATAGATATTGAAAACGTTTAGATTTCGCTAGTAATTTTTATATTAAAATGAGATTATTCTGATATTAAAAATGAGATTATTCTGATATACATTTATTTTATACAAAATCATTTTTTTTGCAGCAATATATGTTCATTCTCCAATATACTGTAAATCTTTGAATTATATCATGTGTTTATCTATTTATAATATTTGATATATGTAATGTAACAAGATACTGTATTGTATACGTTACGAAATAAACTTCTGTTCTGTTCATGTTTTTTTTATGCTGGAAAATAATATTGAAAAAAAAACGAATATTTCAGCGAATCTTTCTAATCAATTAAGTTAAGTGTTTTGCAAACATATCAATAAGAAAAAAGATTTTAAAAAATGAGAAAAAGAAATTAGTCTTGAAATTTGATATGTCTAGTTTTTTATTATGTAATATGTCCCAAAATATTCCATTTATATTTTTTCTGAGCCAATATAATAATTGTTTTTTAACAAAGCCTTATTCTTGTTTTTTTTACCTCAGTCATAATAATCAGCCAAGTAATAGAAAGAGCACAGAAACACGAGGTTATCTGATTTGTACGAGGGGGCATAGCCCCCGAGTATTAATCAGATTACCGAGTGTTTTTGGTGTTCTTTCTCTTTTGTATCATAGTCAAACATGAAAACACGTTCCCTGTTGTCACAATATGAAACCCCGGCAAAAATGAACCAATGAACGAACATCTAAATATGATATTTCTGTCGCTTTCCCTTTCTCTGCCGTCACAATATGTAAACCCCAGCAAAAATGAGCCAATCAATGGGCATGCTCTGGAGTGCGGGTAACTTATACCCGCACTCCAGTTAACGCACTGTGCATGTATATGTATACGATATAACCCTGACACATTTTCAACAGAAAAGTCTCCAAACTATGATACAAGACCTCCAGATATATCATATCAGTTAATGCTAACACATTTCCTTTTTATTTATTTTTCTGTTTTGTGCTTGGTAAGAGTAGTCAACTTGCTTCAAATTGTATAAATGATAACTCGTTTTGGTAAATCGTTATATTTCAAAGTTTGTTTTACCATTTTCATTGTTTGCGAAAGAAACTGGTTTCATATCAAAATGATGCGATCTTTAAAAGTAAAGGGGGTGAAAAGCACGCCACATTCCACTGCTTGTTTTCAGTTACTCTGTGTTTTCAAACTTATGATATAATTTTAGATTTGTGATTCTTTATTGCATATATCTAAGAAAATACAGGACAGAGTTTCATATCTTTTTTCTTTAACGAGAAAAGCCCAAAGGAAAGTTATCTAAGATAGCTGCAGAAAAATGTACCAATGGCATTCATATGACAGATGTAGACACAAAGTTTAATACATTTTTTTAACAGTTATCGCTTCTTTCAAATAACATTGTGTCGATCATGTTGTGATATTAAAACAAAAAATAAACGAATTTCGACGCTTGGTACTATATTTTTTTTATTCTTCATACACAGCAATATTATTTGAAAGCGTAACCAGATCCAATCATTTTATTACAGTTGAAATGAAGCAAAAATATTACATAGTTTCTTCAATTTAAGTTAAGTTCTTTTTTTCTTGTTTTTTTTTTTTCTCATCGTTAGTTTGATCAATTGAATATGTTACAAAAATAGATAAATGCATCTAAGAACTGTGTGCTTCTTATGTAGCGTAAATATCGTTGATTTTTTGTGATAGAAATAAGTTAAATAGCTTTTTTCTGACTTGATACCCGTTCATTTCATTACCTGTGGTTAGTTCTTATTATGTTGAGCGTTAATTTGTCGTATTATTTTCTGTAATATAATTATGGTGTCCAGCTGTTCCACGGCTTCGTTTTCCGAAGTATTTGTTTAGAAACATAATGAAATGCAATAATTTTTCTCCGTTAGAACCTACAGTACTCGTATGTAGACAATGGTTTACAGTACAGTCATACAATTATGTAAGAGACAAATTAAATTAGATAAATATAACGGCACAATCTAACAAAATAAAACAGTCATAATTTAAAGACATTTGTTTAAAAAACAGCTCAATGGTTTTCATGTTGCCATGTGAGTTTTAGTCAAATAATTTACCAAAACCTGTATTAGAGAAGAAATACATTGACAATGTAAAGGCTGCACATCACAAAATACAAATTTCAGTTCATCTCTTTTGAAACTAAAAATGTTAGAAATGTGATCTTGTCTCATTCAAAAAGTATCTAAATGCTTCACTAATTGTTAAACTACCTTCATTTATTGAACTGCTGCTGCCAATTACCATTGAAACATCGTAAGAAGTATGACCTTGTTTTCTGTAGTTGTTTCCTTTAATAAGGTAGTTTTGACTGGGAATCAATATTTTGAATCAGTGGCCTTATGCGTTCTTATTCTGTTTTTAAGCAGTTAGTCTTAACTTAGAGTCCCAGTTACGCCAGGAGTGTTGTTATGCATTTGGATATTTTGTCACAAAATAAAATGCCAATAACACCGTAGGGAACGTGTTACAGTTTCGCCTTTTTCGGTTACAGTATAGAAGTTTAAAGATGGAGGATTATTTGTTGGGAGGACAGGTAGGTGATTTTTATTCCGGTCCATACGACAAGTAGTTTAGATTCTAAAATATGTTTTGTGCTTTGCTTGTAAGGAACAGAATACGGTATCTAGTCATATATTTCTTCAGACTCTGCACCCCAGATTAATCGTTATATTGTCTCATAAATATGCAGATTTGACATTATGAAAATTTGAATCGAGAGACCAACGCATTTTTCTCCAATTTCGACATTATTTATGCATGCCTAGAAAAAGTAAATCTGCAAAACGTTAGTCCTTTATGTAAGGGAACGTTTATAAAAGTAAATGACCAGTTGAACCTATTTTCCTGTTCGTTAAATGCGTTTGAAAAGTAAACAATGTAACAGTATAGAGCGAGGTGATTTGTGCAGGGTAACAGCATAGACCTAGCGACTTTTATACAATTTTGTTACAGTTTATACCCAGATTTCGGTAATAGTTTAGACTTCGATATTTTCTATATATACTAGGTAAAATGTATGAATGTTACATAGACTTTAAATCTCTGTTAGCTTATTGGCCCGATGGCTATTCGTCCGTCTGTCGTACACATGTGTGTTCAATCTCATCCGCTCAGTAACTACTTGACTAAATGTGATGAAATTTACATGACTTTCTACCAATAAGTTGTTCAAATGGTTTCGGTTCAATCGGGGATACGAAAACCCAAATTATAGATTTTGAAAAAGGGCAATGTTTAAAGACCCTTCTCGTCTCGAACCAAAAGCATTCAAATCAAATCATGATCATGGCGTCATTTCGAATGCTTCTTCGTTGAATTTACGATTATTTTGTCATTATTTAATTAAAGGTCGTCTTTTTCTTATTTCAGACATTCTGTATAGCAGTTTTCATGTTTCTGAAAAAGAAAATAATATTGAATGAAAGTTATAGAGTATAAATTAAGGTCAGACAATTACAATATCTTCTCTAGTGAGCCTCATGGAGGTACATAAAAGTGGCAGAGTCGGGATAAGGCCGTCGACTTCAAATTATCTTTCATTTACTGCTGTAGCTGAAATACAATCATGACTTTGAATTCTTTGTATGTGAGGAATATATCAAGCTAATTTACGGAAGGTCGGTGGTTCTAGTCAATTGCCCACTCGTGTCTGAAATGTTTTACAAAGGGATTCTGGGATCTTTCTTTACACTAAAGCAGGAATTTTTTCACATGACCTCAGTGTCGTTGAAACTTAAAATCCAAGAAAGCCAAACGTAACAAACCCTTTTAAATACTTACAAAATACATTATGGTAGATGGACATTCCAACTTAAAATAAAATTTAAGGTTGAAATATTGCTCACTTAAATACTGTTTAATCACCCTTAGGGTATTGCCTGCTTGTTAATTGTGTCTTTTGACAGCTTATCTGTGATATGCAGGCTTCATAACTCCGATCCCCTCTCAAAATTTCATTTTATTTAGTTTCACTCATTGTATTCTCGTTTAGGGCACACGAAATTTTTAACCTGGGGGTAATATGCCGCTTTTCATAGAATGACAATACCGTGTCACATTGAAGGTTCCATGATAACCGCCATATGATCACATCCACAGATGTTAAAAATCTAAAGTGTATCAGTTCATGTTTAATATGAATTCTGCTGAAGCCGGTGCTAGAAGGCGTGGACGGTAGCTTGCAGTTACCACTATTGTCCGTGAACAGGTTTAATCAAACTGATCCTGCAACATTTTCATGTTTTCCGTGTTAGACTTCTGTTAAGGATATTTTTTTCTCTATTTTATTACTAATAGGCATTATTATAATGTGTAATGAAATCAAGCAATAATCTTTCTTCTCTCAATACAATTCGATAAAAGTTACTGTTGTTGTCGTATAAACAGTTCTTACTTAGGACATTATTTATTCTGCAAAAAGTCTCAAGTAAGAAAAATAGCAAACTATAACTATTCTGCTGAAGAAAAAAAGTAATACAACCTTTCAAGAATGTATTAAATAGAAAGGTTACCACTATTGTCCGTGAACAGGTTTAATCAAACTGATCCTGCAACATTTTCATGTTTTCCGTGTTAGACTTCTGTTAAGGATATTTTTTTCTCTATTTTATTACTAATAGGCATTATTATAATGTGTAATGAAATCAAGCAATAATCTTTCTTCTCTCAATACAATTCGATAAAAGTTACTGTTGTTGTCGTATAAACAGTTCTTACTTAGGACATTATTTATTCTGCAAAAAGTCTCAAGTAAGAAAAATAGCAAACTATAACTATTCTGCTGAAGAAAAAAAGTAATACAACCTTTCAAGAATGTATTAAATAGAAAGGTATGAGTTATTTCATAAAAACAATGGATACACGAACTTTGTTTGAAATTTGGCAAGTATCTAAACTGTAACCGAAATCTGGGTATAAACTGTAACAAAATTGTATCAAAGTCGCTAGGTCTATGCTGTAACCCTTCAAAATTAACCTCGCTCTATACTGTAACATTGTTTATTTTTTCAAACGCATTTTACCAACAGGAAAATAGGTTCAACTGATCATTTACTTTAATAAACGTTTCTTAACACAAAGATCTAACGTTTTGTAGATTTACTTTATCTAGGCATGCTTAAATAATGTCGGAATGGGGAAAAATGCGTTGTCTCTCGATTCAATTTTTTAAACCTTCAAATGTGCACATTTATGAGACAATATAGAGATAAATCTGCGGTGCAGGGTCTGAAGAAATATATATATGACTAGATACCGGATTCTGTTCCTAACAAGCAAAGCACAAAAACATATTTTAGAAACTAAACTACTAGTAGTATGTACCTGAATAAAAATCACCTACATCTCTCCCATAAATAATCCTCCATCTTGAATAGTCTATACTGTAACCGAAAAACGCGATACTGTAACACGTTCCCTACGGTGAATAAGATTATTATATTTCTTCACTCACAGCAGATACCACATAACTAGCATTGTTTACAAATTACAATTACCTTTAATTCATTATTCTTTTAGATGTATATCTATATAAAAATTCAAATTATCGTCGGAAACAAAGGTCAAATTCGGCACGGGTGATAACTAAAAAGCATAGATACGTAATATTGACCACTTTATTAAATATCATGCGGAATTTTGAACCGTTTTCCTTTTATAAAATATTAGTTTTGTTTATTGGTTTCACATATATAAAGACTGAATATCGGGAAGTTGAAATAACGAACAATACGTTCTCTAATCAGATATATTCCAAAGACCTGTTCTTTAATTCTAGCGTGAATTTATTTTCGTTCTTTCGTAATGATATTTTATTCTTTATTATTTATTCTGATTTAGGTTAAATTGTGTATATAAAACATCTTTGCTCTGTCCTATATTAACTGTAATAAGTTAAATTTCTACTAAGGTAATTACAATCTATTTAAATAATGTCTTTCTTTGTTATAGTTTCTGTTCAATTGCTTGGATTTCGTGAAGAATATTAAATATACATGTATATGCTATTAAGATGAAGTGATTAGTCCGGTGCAACAAACAAGCAAAAGACCAAAAGAGCTACGTCACTGATTTTTAAGCTCGACTTTTTTTTTTTTTTTTTTTTTTTAGAGGTATTGCTATAGTCGCGGCGGCGTTACCGTTCCCGTTGCCGTCCGCAAACTTGAACCTGATTCATAACTTTTTTATTTCTTGGTGTATTGTCTTCATACTTGGCCACAACAACCCTTGGGACAAAACCTTTCAGTAGACCACACTAACCTTGACCTTCATCCATAAATGACATTGACCTTCAAGGTTAAAAGTCCAAATTGTGTTTGTTCATGCTTTTATTGGCTGTAACTTTGTTTTTGTTTTTTTGAATGGATTGTCTTCAAACTTGAACATAAAAATCTTCAAGGATATCCCTACGGACCTTTACTTTCACTCATAAATGACCTTGACTTTGAAGGTCAAATTATTGAAATTTTCATTTTTTTGGCTATTATTGGCTGTAACTTTGTTATTTTTGAATGGATTGTCTTCAAACTTGAACATAATAATCTTCAAGGATAACCCTAAAAAATACAGACAGACCTTGACCTTCAATCATTAATGACCTTGACTTTGAAGTTCAAATTATTGAAATTTTCATTGTTTTGGTTGTAACTGGTTGTAACTTTGCTATTATTGAGGGGATTACCTTCATATTATAACAGAACATACTTAAGGACAAGACCTTGTTGTTTATCAAACACTTGGGCTCTTTAATGACCTTGACCTTGAAGGTAAAATTACTGAATTTTCTCAGATTTGTGCATTATTTTTATATGACCATATATATTTATTGGTGTGTGTGTGTGTGTGTATACATATAATATATATATATATATATATATATATATATATATATATATATATATATATATATATATATATATATATATATATATATATATATATATATCATCATCATCCTAAAACAACAACAACACGTGTCACCACCATCACGTGACACCACCACGTGACACCACATGACGCCACCACGTGACACCACATGACTCCACCACGTGACACAACCACTTGACACCACCACGTGACACCACCACGTTACTCCACCACGTGACCGTGACTTCACCACCTTACTCATCACGTGATTCCACCACTTGACATCACCACGTGACTCCACCACGTGACATCACCACGTGACTCCACCACGTGATATCACCACGTGACTCCACCACGTGACACCATGTGTCAACCACGTGACACCATCACGTGTATCCACGAGACTCCACCACGTGTATATATTTATAGAATTTTCTATTTATAGAATTTCGTGTTTCTATTTATAGAATTGCGTGTTTCTATTTATAGAATTTTATATTTATAGAATTGCGTGTTTCTATTTAAAATATATAGACAAAACTAATGTGACAAGACAGGCCGATTAATTTTATAAAAAGGAAACGTTAAGATTTTGTTCAAACATTTCTTTGTTTGCTTTTAGAGAAAGTAAAAAGTCGAACGCTGCCCCGCCCGGCGATGGCGGTTGTTAAGCAATACAATACAGGTGACCATTTGTGTTTTCTTCAGGCGAAATAAAATCTTTTTTTTTCATCGGAAAAAAATACGTGTGCATACGAAATTCATAAATGTATTTTTTATGTGTGAGCTGTATGTTTGTGTTTTTATAAATGCCATATTTCTTTGTTGAATTTCGTTTTCATATATAGAGTTGATATGTCTGTACGCGTTTGATGTTTATAATAGATTAATAAATGACAAGAAATTGCTATTACTTGTCGAATTAAAGCACGTAACTTACGTGCTTGACAATATGTCAGGACCTCTTAATATCTTGTTCAAATATCGGATACTTTCATTACTGCTGGGTAAATATTACATCTTGTTAATGCATTTAACTGATAAATTAGACATTTCCATTAGTGACGTGCAGAAATAAATATACTTAATCATTTGTCAACAATTATACAGACAAACTAATTCACTTACGTAGTTATTTCTATGAATGAGGTAGATATATTTTTATGTTATATGTTAGCAGGTAAATGCATAATTTATACTCATTACTTTAATATATTCTTCCTTGACCAAGAGCATTGAAATATAATCGATCAATTTTGATTTCAATGAAATTGAAATATCTTTGTTAATATATTCTAATGTTGAGAGTTATTGATCTTTTTACCTTAGAAGACGCTAAAATGCGTACGATATAGACTGTAAAATTGATACTTTGAAAATTTGAACCTCCATTTAATAATAGTAGTAGTTATACAGTTATTATTAGAGTATCTAGTGATTAACAATTTAATGCCCAACAAGTTTGAAATAGAAATGTAGTATTCTTGGTTTTATATAGCATACTCATAGACGCTATTTGTAAAAAGATTATCATACACACCCTTAGTACCAGGTTAGTTAAATTCATATCATAAGTATTTTAAAATTAGTTATTGTTAGTTATTTATCTTCCCGCCTTAGAGGACGCTGAAATGCATAATTACGATAAAAGAGATGATTATTAAATTTCTTAATTCTTTAAATCAACAATAAAATATAAATATAACAGTCTTGTCCTATTCATAGTCAAATTGGGTAATTACAAGCTATTGTTAGGGCCCCTCGGGCTGACTGAAGCAAAACTCAACATTTATAAATATAATTATTCATTTTCTTATCAAAAATTAAAAGTAACTAATACCTGCACTCCAGTTAACGCACTATGCATGTATATGTATACGATTTAACTCTGTCACATTTTGAACAGAAAGATCCCCAAACTATACTACAATTATATTATACACCAACAGATCTCGTAATTGGTTCATTTCTTTTTTCTTCTCTAATTAGTTTTCACAAACTTTTATTTCTATTCAGCACGGTGTAGTTCAAGATAATTAAATTAATGAAAAAATGTTCAGTGCATTATAAATTAACTTATAAAAAAGGTTCCTGAGAATCATATCTTATTTTAAAAAAATGTATTTCTTATATTTATGATAACATAAAAATTGGGCGTGTAACTTAATTAGACTATCAAATGTTAACAAATTAATGTACATAAAGATGGAAGTAATTAAATAATAACGTAATTAATTTTGTAATATTTAATCAAAAATTCAACTTTCAAAAGATCCTTACTTCTCATTTCTCAGATATTTCTATTTTCTGTTAATTTATTACTATTTTTATATTCATCTATTTTTTTTAAAATTGCTTCTGTTTGTGTGTTTTTGTTTTGTTTTGGTTTTTGTTGTTGTTTTATTTTTTGCCGTAACATGTTATTATCATTCAAATATTGCATTTAATCTTATTTGAACTGCTGAGATCTCTTTTAGTTTTTATTTCTCTGCATTGAATTAAGTTAGCATTGGACGAAAAAAATAAAAGGAAATGCATGTAATCAGTTTATCAGTAAAAATTTTGTCAATTAATATGTTTCCAAATTATAGTCAATAACAATATATTTTAATAAAAATATTTCCATATTTAATCTGACAAATCATAAACTGTTATGCTATATAAATATATACGTAATAATATTTTAACCTTTATAAGTTTTCGTTTAATTGTATTGAAAGTGTAAAATTGTATGGAATGATGTATTATGCACATATGAAATGGTAAACAATTAACATATTTTCCTGTTTTGCTGAATTGTTTAAGTGCCTTCAGGAAACAATTCCTCACTGATCCAATTTTGAAGTGTTATATTGTTTTGCAAACTCTCAGTAACAATTCACACAATAAAGCGCACTCATTAACTTGAATTGTGTCTGGAAGCTAATTGTTATGTAATAAATTTCAGAATGTTTGCGTAATATATTTGAATTCAATACATATGTTTAAAAAATATAAAACTTTATTCGTTTTGGTTTAAGTACGTGCAGGAGAATAGTTGTCGGATCCAAACGGAAAAAACATGACCTGTTACTCTCTTATTCTAAAATCACATGATCTCAGCAGTTGTAAAACTGAGTATATGATTATGAAAAAAAAAACAAATAGTGCCAGATAGACAGTTGGCGCATTGTTGGATAGAAGTAAAACTATTCTAATTTGAATATTATCTTATTGCAGAATTATGAGATACTGCATTCTTGTTATTTGTATATATAACATAAAATTGTATGATAAACGAGTTTATAAGCGATACCTTTGACGTTTACATTTTACAACATTTTTGATGTAATACTGTATCATCTAACATCAAAAGAACTTTTCCTTTTTTCACACACTTTATATAATTAAGCCCCCTTCCTCGCCCTAGTCCCCACCTCTGCCTCAAGAAAAAGAAAATAAATAGATTGATATAACTAATAACCATTTTTAAAAACAACAAAATAACTTATGCGTACTTCTGAAAAATGACCGATGACGTTACAGCGTTGATGACTTCAAAAAAGCAGACAAATGTCATAATTCTTGGAATAAGACAGGTTCATACTTTATACGAATATTATAAGAACATTTTTGTTGTTTTTTTCTGGATTTTAAAACATGTTGTTGTCCTATTTTCGGTTGTCGGTCCATTTAACCGGATTAACCGACTTTCAAGGATAACTAAAACGTAATTACAAATTTATACGCAAGTGACTAAATACTATTCCCACATGATTTCTAAAACACCGGTGACATACAAAAGACCATAAGATTCACTGTTCGAGATCAGTTGTCACAGAGAAGAAATTACGTCTCACCCTAAGATCGAACTAGCAACCTCTAGGTAACTAATCATTATTGAATGGCGCAGAAGGTATGCATGACTAATGGCCGTCAAATGTTTTCTTCATTTACACATACTGTTTGTACTTTAAAAAGACTTCGCATGTTTTATTTACTTTCTTAACCCTCACTCCTTGCCAATCTTGTAATCTAATCAAAGCCAATCATCATTTCAGAGAAAAGTTCAAAGCATGTACTGATAGAATAGCAAACAGTGCAGACAATTATCAGATGTGCCGGCTGATCATGGTCATTACTACTCACATATGTAGAATGTTTTGGCATCAGCAGATTAAAGATTAACTTCAGTTGCATTTTAATACTATTTTGTATCGGTGTTCAAATATTTTGATAAATCTAAACAATCTATCAAATTATGTTGGCAGTTATTCAATTTGTCTTATTATGTGTACATTTACAATACATTTAGAATAAAACGTCATAGTATAACGAAAGTGTTTTTGTATTAATTTTAATAAATATAACATATTAAGGTATATATATACACTTACTTTTTTTTCTTTTTTTGACATAATGCTCGCTTAATTTAAATTCTTCTAGTTATTGCCTACTATGCCAAACAATTCGCTCTTAAATTTCAACTCAACACGTCAATCACGCGAAACAAGTATTAAACAACATTAACACAATCTTTAAAATAAACGTCTCTCTTTACGACTATTGAATAACAGAAATTGAACTATTATATTGTTATATTACTAAATACAATGAGAAAAATCCCAATTTTCCTGACTAATTTTAAGTATGATATAATTTAAAAGAAATTATTTTACTTATTATAGATGGAGCAATTCATTATGTTCAACAAAAGTATGTTTATATATCTATTTTTAACATTCATTCTAGTATTGTTCGTCAAAAGGTTTTCAAGAATTAAAGGGAAAAATGAGTCTGAAGTTACCAATTTAACACTGATTTATAATCAGAATGATGCGTTTGAAAAGAATATAATCAGTTAATGGGAAAAAAAAGAAAAATCGTCACATATTCCTTATTCAGTTAAGTTGCATCGCTTTTTGTACGATCCTAAAAACAGGTTTAGTGAAACATTTATCGTTCATTACAAGCATCTGCAGATGAACTTTGTATGTCTTTTGAACTTAGGAAATGTCCGTTCATCAGTTAACGTTTGAAAACAGTTTTGAAGCAAGGATATAACTAAGAAATGGTATTAAAGTATTAATGATGGCACTAAATATGCTGATTCTATAACAAGGGTAAGTCATAATGGTACTAAAATGTATTATAATGAGAAAAAAAGTCATTTTATTATTGTTGTTGTATTTAAAATTGGAAATAAAACAATTTTAACATTATTAACTATGACAAAAATTATTTCAAAAGATATTATATATTCCAATCTGATTATTTTTGTACATATGAGTTAGTTTCTTGTCGAGCGATTGTTTTATTGAATGAATTGTAATAAACTACATTTAAGACGTGCATTATGCTTGACGTTTATACCGAAAAAGCAATACATTCTGCTTTGAACCGTCAGTCAATTAAATGCCATGTGTAAAATCTGAACCTGAATGTGTGTCACTTTAGTTTTTTTAAGTTGAAAAAAAGAGGCAACTTTCCTTTTCGTGTGAGTATAAGAAAAAAGAAAAACAAACTCCTTATCAGTCTCTTTTAAAGGAATGGCTACGAGTGACAGTAAGGTGAATAATATTACAATTTTACAAAATTGCAGTCAATTTCTCCAATACATCACTAATAATCATATTTTATCTAATTCATATATTCGAAATTATTTTAAACTACATTTAATGAAACACCTTACCACGGTGGTTCCTCTGCTGTTGATTGGCGTCCGCGCCGAAGCGCGACGCCCCTTATGGAATGAAATCAGATTTTGTGAAAGGGCGGCATTTCGTCGGTCATAATAGCCGATCATTCCGATTTGTATGAGGGAATTTGATTATCAAAAATGAAATGTCGCGAACAATGAATAGCGAACTGGAGAATTTCGCAATGCAAAATTATCTTATCCGTCAATTAATCGCGCTCTTCGGTTTTTTTTATTAATATATCATTTCATACAAGACTTACCTGTATTGCCACAAGAAATGATAGCAAATCATTGTCTCTTATTCATTTATATTATAACACAAGCGACTAAGTAAGCCCAACACAGTCCAACAAATTAGAGAAATAACGGAAGGCGTGAAATGTTTATTTGCCTAAGAAAGTTATTATCTTAGTGAAAGTTTTTAATAAGTTAAAGTCATTTATTACCATTATTATCATTATTATAATGATAATAATAATAATAATAATTATTATTATTATTATTAATTATTATCATTATTATTATTATTATTATTATTATCTTAATTATTATTATTATTATTATTATTATTATTATTATTATTATTATTATTATTATTATTATTATTATTATTATTATTATTATTATTGTTATAATTATTATTATTATTATTATTATTATTATTATTATTTTCATAATAATTATTTCAATTTAACAATTATATACGGAAAATATTAACATCCCTCGCACTTGAAAGTTTTAAATGCATTAACTTTTGCAACAACCGATTTTTCTTTATGTTGTCTACTTTATACAAGATGCTTTTTATTTTCAGTATATACCGTCTGATTGGTTTGAGTAGCGAAAAATTACGGTTACAATCAGAAGTGTGAGTAAATTCGATTTATTCTCATATTCAGAATACTTTATATGAATTTGATAAGAGATGCTATACGTTGTTTTTAGATCATAACAAACGAATAAAACTTGTTAGATAATTGGCAATGTGTTGTCTATAGACAGTAATTTCTTACATGATGAATTATTTTAATGTTCCGGTAATCAATTAAAACTGCTCCTTTAAAAGCATTTTATTACTCAAAATCAATTATTACCGTCCATTCTCTCTAGTGGAAGTATAAATCAAATGAAAACGTCAAGCAATACAACTTTAATAATAATCACAAAATCAGCTTGTTTTTCGGTTTTGTGGTTTATACTCTGTATGTTATGGAAATAAAAAGAGTGATGAAATACGATAAAAAAACTTTTTATATGTGTTTTTGAAACGAAGATTCCGTTCCGGAATATGTCAAACTTTTTTGCTTCTTCTTCATTTTCTGCTTGTTTTATGTTGAGATGTATTGAATTTTAAACTAAGTCGTGCAATTCTTGTAAATCATTTTAATTTAACTTTGTTTGCTAATCATTTACTTCGCACATCACTATTTTTAAATATTCAACTAAAGGGACTCTGCTGAATTTTACGACCATGATATTATTACATGTAACACATTCATATTTTATGAGATCTGTGTACCGTTTGATGTAGGTCAGGACCAATAACGTATACTAATATTATGTGGATAAAGTCATGTTATTGGTTCACTGTATTTATCCAAAGTAAACATTTTCATTGTGTAAACGTAAATCCAAAATTAAAAGCTTTTGAACTTATCATTGCACTTAAAATTGATACTCAATATAATGCTGACTATATTTACATGTATTTACTATTTACTGCATACTTCTTCGTTTTAAGTGCTTCAGTTTATCCAGTAATTATTTTAAATATTGTGCTGATAAGACTTTTGACCTCAAAAGAGCTCCATGAATATATATGTGTTCATAAAACTGTTTTAATATGCGATTTATTTAACAGAGAATGGAGCAGTATACAATAATAATAATCTTTCTTTTCGGTCTGACATTTTCTTGTACGTCCTCTTCTACAGTATAGTTTTAGCAGAGATATCATTATTGCTTAATTAATTATTAATAGTATAGTGTTCATATATTACTATATATAATCTTGTATTTTATAACATATAAAAAAGCAATTGAAATCAATTATAGTGGTTCAAACAGTGGTTAAAATAACCTTTTAGATCTGTATCCATAATACACCCTTAACCATTATTTATATACTAGGCTTGCTGTAATAATTGTTTGAAACAAGATACAAAATTTGTAGTATTCAAGCAGAAATAAGTAAAATGTTCATATTTATCATAACTTCGAGAGTCGGGACAAAATTAATCAAGTGGTATTACATGTATGCTCTCATCAGAAAAAATAAGCATCGAAAATAGAAGACCTCAAAACTTCAAAAAACATCACATGGTCTATATACATGTATCATGTTTTCTCATATAATGTGTTTGCTCTTTTAGTTGTATAAATGCAAACAGGGCTAATATCAATACACAAAAACTGTTTTATTTCGTTTTAATTTACTCTTGTAAACAAGTTTATTATCAAAAGCGAATAGTTGAGAATTAGTTGAGAAAAACGACAACACGGAGATTGAAATAAATTAGGTAAATGCTGTATTGAACAGATTATTGTGGTGTAGATATACAATGAAAAGTTGTACTATTTGTTATTACCATTTGTATAAAGTGCAAGTCTTTTTTCATACTACATTGACATTATCAATCAAAAGAAACATATTATGTTCCTTTATATGATACAATTATATTGAATATAGTTTAATGTATATAAATTGTTAGAATTTAGTAGAAAAAAGTGTGTTCAATGAAAATTTAAATATTATCATTTTGATATTGATAAAAACGCTAAATTGTACAACTTAAACGCCTACATCAACACAATGTCATTTCTTTGTTTATGATAACTTGCAGCGGTTATTCAAAAACCTTGTTTCTTTAGAAATTATTCCATTTTTAGAAATAGCAAACATAAGATTTATTATGTTTAAATAATGGTTTTAGAGAATGTTAAATGTTTACCAACCATATGAAGAAATTAGCACTGAACGTGCAGCAATGTGTTGTAAAGGCATAACCATAACAATCGATAATTGCACTCATAGAAGCAAAATATGGTTTAGATAATTTGTGAACAAGACACATTTTTGGACACAATATCAAGATAGCGAAAATCAAAAATCTAAGTATCAGAATTAAATCTAAAAGAATATTATAGGACAAAGTAGGCCTTTAACCTCTAAGATAAGTGTCAGTATTGTCGCACGGATACATGTTTCTGATGTAGGAAATTAATGTTGGAAAATACGATAACTTTCAGCGAATCCTTCTCAGCAATTATGTAAGAAGTTGAAGTGTTTTGCAAACATGCCAATCTGAAATTAGATTAAAAAAATAAGTGAAAACGAAATTAGTCTGGAAAGTTGACATGTCTTAGTTTTTATGATGTTATGCGTCTCAAAGGTTCCATTTATATTCAATTTTGAAACATTGTAATTACATTATTTCAACCAGACCCTTTTTCTTGAAATTTGTTTATTCACTCATACTGAAATAAAGAATTATTTCAACAACGTCTTATGACATCTAATATTAGATTTCGTTGCTTGCTAAGATTGATCAACTTGCCTCGAAAGAAAGAAGCAGTAATATAGTAAATAGAAATGTAAAAAAGGATATAAGTTTGTTTTTTAAGAACTGGTTACAAATCAAAATGTTGCGACTTTTTTAAAATAAACCACCCCACGTTTCCACACTTAAGGTTTTCTTTGTTTATAAACATATGATCAAGTTTCGAAATTTTTTATTAAAAATATCTAAGTTAATACAAAATAGATTTTTATATCATTCTTTCCTTAATGAGATCAAGATATTATTCAACGACAACTGCAGAAAATGTCTAATGTCATTCGTGTAAAAATACACATGAAGTCTATTTCCGCTTTCTTGTTCATATTTCCTAAGATTGAAATCTCTTTGGCATACACATAATTGTCAGTAGAAATATCAAAACTGATTAAAAAATGTAAAACTTGATAATGTAAATAGTATATATTATCTAATCTATTCATTTTTATGACAATTGATAATAAAATTAGACCCTGAGAATTCATTAAACTGTAACCATGGACAAATAAACACATACAGTACATATAAATACATACAATGGCCATTGGAATTTGAGAAATATTTTCACATATTGAAATAATATATTAATAGCAGATGTGGCATTCCATATTTTTGTTTAAGCGGAAACGATCACGCGCGTTATTTTATTTAGATATGTTAAGTTTTACCGAGTTTATGTTTCGATATTAAATCGGTGACACAGGACATTTTCCGTCATTGATGTACATTGTCGTGCTCACCCGTTCATTATTGTGAACACTGGTCATTCGTTTTGTGGTACAGCTGACTAATTGTCTTAGATTATATAAAAGAAACTTACTTGATGCTTAATTTCTGTAAATTCAAAGGTTAAGAACATCTAAAATCGTAAGCATATACTAGTAATTGCTTTGTATTATCATTCTTATAGCGTAAGATTATTACGAAACTTTCGTCATGGTCTATTTCTGTCACGAAACTTTCGTCATGGTCTATTTCTGTCATAAGAAAATAGTCACATATAATTGAATGCAATAGCAATGTTGTCATGTAAAAGTGCATCTGCTTTCATCCTAAGAATTGTTTGATAATTTGACAATAATTTGATCAATGTCAGTTGAACAACAAAGTTTTTACTAAATTTTTTTTTCATCTAATTCATTTATTGTAAGAAATGTCTCCGCAAAGCTGACCAATATGCCAATACCAAACAAATGTGCTATGTGTTAAGTCAAATTAAAATAGAATGGGGAAAATTTAAGTTTGTATCAGAACTTCATCCAAAAGTACTGAACTCATTGTCAAAAGCCTTATTAAGTAATGAGTATAATTCCATTGAATTTAATATATCAATGTTATCCACCTTAATGCGGACGACAATCAAAGAAATATAGCATACAATTATCATATTTTTATTACAAATGGTTGCGTTCGAGGCAGAAAATAGAACAGACAAATGTTGGTATTTTAACAAACTTTCAAAACTTGCAAAAATAGCAAATTAAATTCAAAATTGAAAAATGTCATCTGGCGTTTAATTTTTTGAAACAATTATTTAAAATATGTATGCTTTTTATCAAACTTCCGTCATTTTTATCTCTCTTTCAAATAACAAAAATAAACGCACATAAACAGTTGTGAAAGGATCTTTAAAAATGAAAACAAATGTTGTCTTCATGTCGAGATAAAAATATAAAATAATACTTAATTATAGCCGTATAATAATCATATGAATTAGAACGAAACTATTGATGTCAAAGTATTTATTCAACAGTAACAACATATTTAAAAGAATTTGTTTTGGAAATTCTGTTCCGTTTGATTAAATTTGTTGCATGACTACATAAAAGTTGATGTTATATTGGCAATCCTACTTTTTAGTATTTGTGATTTATGACAATTACTTTTTTGAATAATACATAATATGCGTACAAAACAAACTATTTATTAAATGTGTTTCAATAAATCTTTGCAAAAATTGTGCAGTTAGTTTGAATAATACATATTATAAATATCGTTATCATATATGTGAGTTGTACATGTTGTTTTACAATTTAACTTAAAAGCTTAGAAAGTACAATAATTGAGGACCTAATAACCGTTTTATATAATTATATATAACTTTATTATTTTGTTACGAGAAAAAGAGAACACAACAACATGGTACAATTTCAAAATGTTTACTATTTAGAAAATAAATGATGAAACAGAATTCAAGTTTGTATAAATGTTTTGGGAATTATGGCCACAAGAAAAACCCAAAGTGGATAACCAACGTGGTTTTAGTTTGGAAAAATGTATGCCGACCGGAATGAGGCCAAAACGAAAATGATAGTCATATTAATTGACCAACAGATTGCCAAACATTAACCGAATACTAGTCACTTAGTTTACCAGTGTGTTTACCAGTAGCTTACCAGTGTCTTATGAATATACCAATACGAACTAATTGACAAAGGCCGACACCATCCATTATTGTACGGATAACCATACAATAAAGTCGGGTACCGGCAATGCCACGGAGCCAAACTAATAGTGCATCAACACGGACCAACTGACAACCACTGATACCTTCCATTATCCTACCGATAACCGTAAAATAATGAAAAACTACCAGAAACATCACGGAGTCTAAAGTACGAATACTGACTACAAACACACAGATATTACCAGAGCACTAGAGCAATATCTTGTAACATGAAACAAAACACTTGTGTCACACATTATACAGACACATACACTGTGTCACACTTTATACCGACACATATATACTGTGTTACACCTTATACCGACACATACACTGTGTCACTATTATACCAACATATGCACTGTCATACTTTACCAAACAAAAACAATTTCGAAGTTTAAACGCTAATGATATAAATAATAATATTAACGCTGATTTAAAACACGGTTATAGTTAATACCGTAGACAAGATCGCCACAAGATTGTTAACCAGACGGCCGCCTCCCGATCGACATAATTTTTTCCCCGCATAATATGAGTGACATTATAGAATTGATTCTAAGAAGTTCAAACAAATAACACATATCAAATCAAAGCAACTTCATAGCATCTTCAAGATTTAAAATAGATGTAAAATGTTCACTATACTTCCGGCTCTAAACAACTTCCATGTTACTATAAGAGTCTCTCAGCTCTTCACAAAAACACATGTTACCCGCGATTAAATGAAACATTTAAGGGAAAACAAAAAACAACAATGCACCGATAGATACAGTTACAGTCTTAACATTGACGATCTCTTAAGTTCTGTCTTCTTCCTTATTGCAAAGTATTGTTCTCCATCGAAAGGTACATTATGTAGATGGCTTTACATCGACTGATCATGCAGAAGGATTGCCAAAGTGTCAGTGTCATGAAAGTATCTGTAACATAAGAACTACCAGAAAAAAAATTGTTCATCAACCATTCTTACAAAGAGTTAATTTGGAGTGTACTAAGACAGCGAGTTGTAAATTGAATGACCGATGCACTAGTTTCACGTGTTTATATAGTTGTTGAGTGTGATATTGGTTCCATGTACTACCTTACTAATATAAAAACGGAAACGGAAAGTTATTTGAAGACAAAAATCTCGCGCGAACGAGAGTGAAACAATTTCTTGAAAAAATAAAGGAAATTATTTTAATGGGAAAAATAATTTACATTACCTCCCTTTAAAAAATGTCATTAATTCGCTGCCAGATTGTACAGATCATGCTTAATGTCCGTAATATTACAGTTTTACGGTATAAATTACCATATTGTGTTTGCCGGGAAATACTTTATCATTTACTGTTCCCGTTTTTATTATGACGTTACGTCATTTGTTTATATGTTTATTGTTTATTTAAGCTTCGGCTGTAAATTAATATTCTTACATTGACGTGATTTTGTTACGAAGAAGGGAAAACCGGTATTAAACTGCCATTAAACACTGGTAAGGGACTCCTTGCGGCTGTAATGATTTCAACCTCGATTATATAGTTTACAAAGCCTTTTAAAGCGACAATAAAAATCATTTTTATTTATATTTTCAATTCTTATCATGTTTTCTTTTCATAAAATACCGAAATAATATCTCACATACAAAAACGCCACATATTTGATCCATATTAGTTAATAAATATTTTGATAGATTAACCACTCAGGCCTATGGCCTTCGTGGTCACTTCATATGCATCAAAACTCCAAACCGGTGTTAAATAGCCGATAAACAGAGATTATTTCTCAAATTAAACAAAGTTACGAACTATATAAGGTCTATAAAATAAGTATAAATTATATGAGAACAATGAACCTAAACATAACGCCAAGTTTATGTCACCTATACGATATTTATGAATGTTATTTGCCAAACAGAAACAACAAAATCTATATTGATATAAAGCTAACATAAACAATGATACACAATTATAAGTATCATCACAATTTATGACAACCTCATTTTGGTCATTTTGCCAATATAATTTTGCTAGATATACGATATAATTAGAGAAAAAACTATGATTATTATACTAGTTATAAACCGAATTCATATTTATGTCTCCTAGGTCATTTTCACCGAGACCAAAGTTACTTTAAATGCTGTAATAATTAATAATTGTATAGTCAGTGAGATATTTTTGCTATTTCGTAACCTGATATATATTTTTTGTCATATCTGATGTCCTGTCATTTGGCAACGTTTTATTCACTCTGCCTGTATGAAAACGTACTTAAAGTTTATGATATATAAAGAAATGATATAATAGGAAGTAACAAATATGACAAAAGTAATGTATGTCATACATACCAGGAAACACAATAAAACCTGTACGTTGATTAAAATTGTTTAAAAATCAAATGTGTAAACTGTGTAAACTGGTCAATTCTAGTTCGAGTGAAGAATGGAGTTTGTTGATATGACTCTATTAAACCGCAGCCAAATAACCTGATATAACACGACATTGAATAACGTAGTTCAAGATATTTATGCATCCTAAAATGATATCAGTGTATCCATCTTGTCAATTACATAAGAAGCAGTCAAGTGTTTTTGAAACATATCAAGGGAAAGCTGATAGAAATACAAGTGGGAGAAAAATTGAAATTAGTCTGGAAAGTTGATATATATGAGTTTATATTATGTTACATTGCAACAGCAATGTCAGTTACTGTGTTTCCAATGATGGTACAAAAATCGATTACTGTGTTTGTTTTAAATGACAAATTAGCAGAATGAAGATACCTAAAGAAATATTTCTGTTGTCGTGAACTGTCACACTAAACTTATGATAACCCTTTATTTTAGCGTGATTAATTACGTTAAACGCATCAAAAATACGTTATGCTATATTAAAACATTTTTAAATATGATTATACACTTGCTTAACTGTAATCTTAAAAGCACTGACCATTGATTTTTGATGTTTGGAATTACACTTTCAATACGTTAGGAAACGGAACTTTTCTGTTTAAGAAAATAACAACTGAGAAATAAATGAACGTCTATCAGTGCATAATAGTCATTAATAACTAATAAAATCATATCATGACATAATATTGGTATAACATTTTTGTCATTTTGTTTGTATACGTAATTGGTTAGAATGTTTTCAGGGTTTTAAGTCGCACAAAAAAAACTCCAAAGTAATGGTCATTTACCGACTTTTAAGCTTGGACAGGTGCAGAAATACATGTATATATATGTGCTCATTTGTGTATGACGTCAGACATGAACGGGTAACTGAGTTGGATTACCGACGTATTGTAAGCTTGTTGGATAACAAATCCAAAGTCCCCGGCGTGATTCGAGCCCACAGCGGTAATGCACAACGGATTTAAAGTCGAAGACCTTACCACTTAATTTACTTTCCTCTGTCAAACATTTGTTGAATTTGTCAAATATTGTGTATGTGCCATCAATATTGATGCTGTTTATAATTTAATGCATGTATTGTGAATCTCATATACTTTGTTAAAAATATTGGTAATCAGTCTATAACAATAAATTATCTCGATTAATAATCTAGCCGATTAGGTAAAATTGGATACAACGACAAATGTAATTTACATAATGTGATGCCGGAACTTTTTTCACGGCTGTTTACATCGTTATTGTTAGTGTTTATGGTATTTTCCTTTATATCTTGTTTCATAATCATTATGGTTAATGAATAATACCAAAAACAAACCAAAAAACATTTATCTTTTTTCAAAAGGTCGGTGTATAAGATGCCTTCTTTAAGAAAAATTTAGATTAGATAAGGAACTTTTTTAAAAGTGATTTATAATTTCAAAGGATATTATGTATGAAACAAATATCTCCTGTCCATTCGTAATTTCCCACAAGTATCATTGTCGATTTACCTCTTTTATTCCAGATATTCAAATTGGGATAATATTCATTACATATTTTACCGATGTCGTCTGTAATTTAATGCTATGAAAAAAAAAAGTTGTTTTCAAAAGAACATTTAGACTAACCATCACATATCTTGTTTTAATATTTATTATAAGATTTAGTGCATTTTGCAGTAAAATGCTAGCACCAGACACAACATACAGCAATTATGTTAAAAGAAGAGTTCTATTTATACAAATGTATTTATATCTGTCCCGTCTGTACATATGACCAAGGTGCAATCAATTACAGAGTTCGTTAATGTCTTCTTGTCAGGATAGCAAAACTTATTAATTGACAGAAAGTAAGATTTCCCACCGGGACTTAAGGGCATCGGTACTTTGTCAGCTTGACATTAAAGAAACGGTAATATTCTGCCTTTATTTTTCAGCAATTACTTACATATGGAATTGAAACAATTCTGTATTATAAACAGCAAACATTATTTAATTATCAATGTATAACAATTATGATTCTTGAAATTGGGCTTATTCTTAAGCTGTTATGCAGGGTATAAGTTCTCCTTTTCTATATATCCGATATGTTTATTACCCGCCGTAGAAACGGGCGACTATATTTGTAAAAGTTTTACATTATATCGTTGGTAGAAGAAGGCCTTAAAATCTTAAAATAGCAAATCAATTATTAAACAATTTAGGATCAAAATTATTCTTCATAATCTTGAAAATTCAAACATAAAATAACGTTGATTAATGAAATGAAATATGCAAATATTGTCATCTTTAAAGCAACATTAAAATTTTCATAAAATGAATAAATAATGTATCCCTATGGATCAGTCATTGAATTTAGGGTTACTTTTACCTTTAAATAAGTGTCAAGCATTGCTATTTTATGACAGATAAATCATGAATGATATTCATTTTTATGTTTCTGTTGATGTTGTGTTAATAAGATTAATTAGATTCTTAGAGCTGCTGAAAGACAGAGAATAATAAATTCCTATTCTAGATGTTTTATTATCAGAATGAGATGCATGTAATGTAATTTGAGCATTGTTCATTCGTTGGTATGAAGATTCTTAAATGTAGAGTTTTTATCAAACTTAAATGGCCTTTTTCACGTAGAATGACATGAGTTTTTTATGTATGCAATATACAGTTTGTTATCTCCTGTAATTTCATTATGCTTCAAACATAAAATAGAGTTTGTAGTGTGCACTTTTATTTCATTTTATATATAGACAAGACATGAGCTTTCAACCTGTCTGTAATATTTAAAACAACATTTGACGTATTCAAGCTCGTTATTCAGTTAATGATAACTCTTATCTCTTTCAGACAATCAGAATATAATTGAATATTCTTTTAAATGCTTAGTGAACATTTTATACATACGCCACTCTTAAATTATTTTAAGTGGGAATAAGTTAATGGTTTGTACTATTTAGAAATCACGTCGCGCTTTTCAACAGTTTCTTCACAACTAGCAACTTCATTTAATGACCTATGCCTTTACAATTAGTTGGTAAATTGTTTAAGGCTTAGTCTGAACATAGGTTTCATCTTTGTGTACAAAAATAATAAGGTAGTATATTATTTATTTTATCCGTTATCAAATCGAAATTGCAAATCATTGTTCAAAACAGTACAATAATATTTTTGCATTATGATAAAAAATGAGGGAATTGACATTTATTATTTAAACATTTTATAACAAGTCCCTCTTTAAACGTCAACACACGCCATTTCCCTTTAACATAATCTGACCGAGTTGTTGTCATAACTTCAAAGGCACACAAATACTTAATTGTCCTGATTTAAATGAAATATTGCAGCAATAACATGCATTATGCCTTGGACACGAACAAATTTGTACTTCGTTACAAAGGGAGTTTAATAATATTAAAATAACTGTTTTTTAGCAAATCTCTGTAACAAGACTTATTGCCATAAAACAACAGAATAAAAAATGAGGTAAGGTAATTAGACAATGAGATTTTTTTTTTTTTTTTTTTTTTTTTTTTTTTTTGGATAAAATATGAAACCAGAAATAAAGAGCTTTTTAGAAATAAAAAAAGCATATCTGGGATATAATGGGCCTTAAATACATCAGATTTACAAAATAGATTGATGTAATGTTAATAGAATGACAATAATTTAATTAAATTAAATACACATGATAGATCTTGCAATAGTGAAATTTAACGTCAGGTAAGTTTAATGTTAGGCAGCCGTCGCCAAAAAGACACAACATGCCTTTATAATCAATGCTTTTGTTTTAATGACTTAACTTAGCAAAAAACATAAAAGCTTATTTGAAACGACAAAGCCGTTTACTCTGGTTTGAATATACGGTGTGTAAGCTATGCATGACCTTGTTTGGATTTGTTTGATGTTCGATCATTTGATAAAGGTTTTTAAATTCAAAATACATTTTGCTTATTATCACGTGTCTATTGTTTTATCATTGTTAAAGGTTCATATCTCGGTTGTCTCTTGTTGTTTCTTCGTCTACGGTAAGTATCTTCCCCTTTGCCCCTAGTTTTTTATTTATTCTATTCCCCCCTCCCCGGGTCTTATGTCCCCTTCCCCTGTGCCTTTTGACTTTATGGGCCTAATATTCAATCATTTATTTGTTTTTTTAGTTCCTTATCAGTTTCTAATTATTTATTCTAAGGTAGTGGTTTGCATGCCCGCGCTCTGCCTTATGCCCTTCCCTGTTTTTTTGTTGTTTTTTTTTTTTTTTTGGGGGGGGGGTCCTTTTGGGCTCCTTGCTGCTTGCTCTTGTTGCTGGGTCGTTCCTTGATGATCTTGTTTATCATATTTAAAATGTTTTTTTCATATAGTTTCACGACTATTTAAATAACAATTCCTTTAATGACCTTGATAACTACCGATATTGTTATTTCAAATTATTCATGAAAATTCCGGAAAATCGTAATCGCAGTTTTTATACAGAAATACCTCTGAAACTGTTTAATTTTAGGGAAATCATTTGCACCATTTGCATCATGATTTAACTTGTCATTTGAACCTTATTATGTCTCCCAAATATTCTCGGAGACATACTGTTTTTGCCTTCATCGCTGTCTGTCTGTCTATCCGTCCGCCACCGCTGTCTATCTGTCTATCCGTCCGCCAGCATGAAGATTGTTCTGCTGGTTAGATTTCAATGTATCTTCGCAGGATTAATACGTATTATCCTTTGTTGTGCGTGTCGCATGCATGTTATGCTTTGCTGAACTATTTTCCGGCTTTCGCAGGTGAAACTGCTTGCGAGATTTCGACACTACTGCATAGGAGTGATCAGTACCATACCCAGTTGTTCATATCGCCCGCACGTTATGCTCCGCTGCACAAAATGGCCACCAGAGATAAAAATATATAAATCTTGTCCGGCTTCCAAAGGTAAACTGATGGCGGGATTTCAATGGAACTAAAAGGAGTGACCAGTACCATATTTAAATGTGCATATCGCCAGCACGTTCTGCTTCGCCAGACAAAATGACAGACAGAGCTAAAAAAAAAGCCTTGTCCGGCTTTTACAGGTCAAGATGCTGGCTGAATTTCGACGCAACTGCACAGGAGTGCTTAGACCATACCTAGTTATGTATATCATTGGCATATTCTGCTCGCTTCACATAATAGCCGCCAGACCTATAATAAATAGTGAGATAAAGTGATTAGTACCATACCTCGTTGTGCATATTATCGACATGTTCTTCTTCACATCACAAAATGGCCGTCAGAGCTAAAATCATAAAAGTCTTGCCCTATTTTCTCTGGACAAACTGCTGGCAGGATTCATTGCAACTAAACGGAAATAATGGTTACCAATAGTAGTTGTGCATATTACTGACGTGGTGTTTACTTCACAAATTGGTCGCTACAGCTTTAGTAAGGCTTTTACTGGTCGAACTGCTCGGTAGATTTAGGATTGATCAGTACCAAATTAAGCTATGCATGACGGTAACATGTTCTGCTTTGCTGCACAAAAACGTCACCATGGCTTGCGTTAACAGGTCATACTGCTGGTGGGAATTACATGCAGCTGTTACATCCTTAAGGTACGTAGGTGGGTAACATATGTTTTTGTGACAAAAATCCCTTCTGGTATTCAACGTTTCTGCTTAATTCAAAAGTGTATGGCGTTGTAACAAATGTATATGCATATAATTGGAAAGCAACGATAAAATAACTTTTTTGTAAGTAATTGTTTTTTTTGTTGTTTTTTTTTTGTTCAAGGTCGATATATTTTTTAAATAGTCACATTAAATGTTATTCCAGATGTAAACATTGTTAACAATTATGGTATGATCTATATTAAAATGTTTTGTTATACAAAATAATACTAAACTGCGAAACGATCTTTATATATAATTATTTCAAGAAAATAATAAAATAAATCAAAATGAATATATTTTTTACAGACGATACATGTTACAAATTGTTACAGTGTAACCTCTGCAGAGTGATCCCCTGTAATCGTGGAACAATTATCTCTTTGAAACAACAGAATGCATTTTAAAATTTAACTTTGAATTAAACGCCTTTTTAGTAAAGCAGTCACATTAGAAAAATATAAATTTCTATGCCTCTCAAAGGATTATGATTGTTATAGCTTTTACGTGACAAAAACCGTTTTATTGATCTGATTTAAAGCTGAAACGGACTTTTGTCTGTGTATTTTAACAGAAAGGTGCAATATACAAGTTTAACATCAGGTTTTCTGTCCTTTTGTTGAGACGCATTAAAAACAAAAAACAAAATTGCTGAAACCTATCATTCTACTTCCGTATAGGTTAAAAATAACATCATTGAGATGTTAAGATAATGGAATGGACAATTGATTGATACTGTCAAATTGAATTCGACAAGGGGTTTAGATAAAACAATACTTTAAACACAACTCTTCATATTTAATGAGTAAATATGTGTTTCTTTGAGAAATTTGGTCTTATTAATGAAGACAAGAAATTCAATCTATGAAAGTACAAAGGATTAAGAATCAAATGGTAGAAAATAATGTCACCATGACCTTAGATATGACAGTCAGTGGACTTCTGAGAACAATAGCAGCACACAATTTAAAACTTAGAAAAAATATATAATGAAGCATTTTTGGGCGGTTTCAGCAGGTCTAGATCATTATTTTGGACATTTTATAACACAATTATGAGATTTTAAAAGCAGCGAAAGATAATGTTTGGCAGGAAACATGGTTATACAGGCCTAAAATATCTGAGAAATTTTATAACAGAAATTGAAAGTACTTAAAACTCTGAGAAAATAAAGTTCCTTGTCGAAACCCCTGTACATTAATTAGAAATTAGACACGTTACAGAAAGATCCTTCGAATTATTTTATTTATTTTAGAATGGCTAATGAGATTCCCATATTTCATTTTGTAATTTTAAAATAACCAATGAAGATTTTACTTTTATTCAGTTCTGAAAATGTTACAGGAAGTCAGACTAATATGAGTCTACCTTCGCCTTAAGACTCATCTTACCCTATTTACATATTGAAAATATTGATTGAATGTGATTTGTATGTAATTTCTAAGAGATTGATCTATGGTCACAATTTTTGTTTATTTGTTTTGCCCCGTTGAGTGAAATTTCCAAATTATCAGTGCAGACCTACACCAAATGGTATACAAAACTCTGGACTCTGAATCATTAATCATAACACAATTAAACGAAAATTGCAGACTCACAAGTCTCGGAAATTTTTTTTTGTCCCTTTCTAGCAAGTAACGTTACTCACAGATACTAAAGTATCGAAGAAGCTATGTAACCATTTCATTAACCGTCTGCTTTGTTTTAAAAGAGATGTCTAATTGATGGTTATCTATTTTTATCTATATATTCTATACAACTGTAAATATTAGGAAGATTTTTGATATTATTAGTCTAGACGTTCAATTTGCTGTCAAGGAAGGAATAGTCAAAGTGTCAACATTTTAAAGTCGAAAACTTGAAGGTCAAATTGAAAGTGTTTTAGAAACTGGCTCAGTATGCAGTTTGATATAGCAGAGTTACATGCAACCTAGCAACCAACCTAGCAACCAACGGTTCAATCTCCCCTGAACCAGCTTAAGTTGGGTTCACATTTAAAGACAATAGTGTAATTCAAGGTATCAAAAGATAAATATTGCAGTCAAAATATCATACTTAAGTTTATACAATGTTTATGTAGGGATATGGGACTTATCTATAAAATAGCAAGGACAAAAGTAATTGTTTTAATAAAAGCACTTGAAATAACGGATAAAGCAATTCGATGAATGTTGTTTGAAACTGTCTTTTATTTTGCGCGCCTTTGTTGCAGGCAGGCTTAATGAAACCGAGCCTGCAACATTTTCAATTTTGCCGTGTTGGGCTTTCTTTGAGAATTCTCATTTTCTTTATTTTATTTGCTAAGATGAAGGATAAATTTTGTTTTACCAACTATTTGATATCATAAACGATGACATATTTATCAAAATGCTTTCAATAATTCAGAGCCCTTGGTTTTAGACTTATACATTTTCCAGACTCATTTATCACGCATATATCATGTATGAGCTTTAACCTTGAAGTATCTTTGCGCATGTCGTGAAGAATTTTAAACTGATCTTTTATAAAGTAGTTTGTCAATATAAATGTAAACTGTCATTATTGTCTGTCTATCAGAATATTCTATACTCTGCTTTAATAAGAAAGGACCATGAATCATCTGTCTCTATCAGATTGTGTGCATTAGCTATTAAACTGATGTAGCTGTTTACAAACTACTTTAATGTAGTTAGATCAGATAAAAGCCGTACTGCATCTTATGTAAATATCAGACATTATCATACAGGGTCTGAAATTTTCGTATTTGAATATGAGATTTCCATGTTTCAAAGAAATCGGATGGGCAAAAATTGCGAATTTGAAACCAAAGATTTCTAATTTCTAATACTGCCCTTTTCAAAGTTGTGAAATACATCTTTTGAATCACACACAGTTTGCACCCTGCATTGCTCTGAAATCTTTATAGTTGGTAAAACAATATCTTCAACGCTTTCATGAATTTCCATGTCATGTTTAATATCAACTGAATGCCATAGAGCTTCAGGTACGGAAAATTTATTTTCAAGAAATTTCTAAATAATCAAAAGTAATTGATTTGATATCAGTTAATAAACAAAAATTGAATTTTATGGGGAATATTTTCAAATTTTGAATAAAATGGATATTCATTTCAAATATTGAAACTGAAGGAAAAGACATATCTTTTACTTTAATTATTGTAGGAAAAATAAATGGATACTACCAAAAGAAAAAAATACTACAACGACACAATCTTTTAAGGATAGATTGCATACTGTTAAATTCGTGAAGACATTATAATAAATCAGTCCAAACAAAACGATAAGAAAGGAAACAAGGAAGCAAACGGGAATAATAAATATTATTTGTATTGGTCAGCATTTTGTTATTTACGAAGCAATAAGAAAGATAATTAAAACGTTTATTGTGCAACAGTAAACATTACATTAACAGAGAATATTCCTATTATGGCAAATACAATTTTTTACCTCAAACTAATAAGTTTGATTACAGTTAAAATATGTTATGGGTTAAAGGAGTGTTATGGCGAACTCCACATTTGTTGACAGTTTGATTTTTTTACAATGTTATGAACAAGGAAATAAAAAAAATGTTATATAATTTTTTCTAAACATTCGTTGTTTTTATTACATGTATAATGCAGAGTAAAATAAAAACAAGAATTATTATAAAGCTTTAAGAAAGCAGAGGCAACGTTCACAAAACACAGCACCCGACATATCAAGCCATCACAGCACCTAAAAGGCACCAAACCAAACTGCGAGAGGATATAAGGACGGCGAAAGCAGGACACGACATGTGTCAAATAATAAAAACCTTAAACGGGCCCAAATGAGAATTAGGGACAAGGGTTGTAAAGTTGAAGAATGAGGGTGGGGTAAAAAAATGGGAGAAAGGGGGGGGGGTGAGAAATTATACAACAATCACGGTCTGCAATTTTCGAACTTTTCGTACTGTTATAAATGCCCTTAAGAAATATCCAAAAATTCCGTTGGCAAAAATTTAGAATCTCAAATCAAGTTTTTTTTCTAATGTTTTAATACCATTGTTGTGAAATACATCTTCTTAATGAAACACAGCTTGTATTGTAGATTGCGTTTTTTCCGGAAGTCGTTTTGGTCAACGCTAGTTTAGATTTTCAGTTCAAGTTTAATATTACTGAATGCCATAGAGCGTCCAGTTTAAAAAAAAATTGTCAAGTAATTCCTTGAAAATTCTAAATTTAATTGATATTTTTCTATCAACTTTTATAAAGTAGATTTTAATTTGAAATATTCATTTTTAAGAATAAAAAACGAATACAATTCAGATTTAGAGTTAAACAAATTGCATCGAAATAGAAATATTTTTTTCTATGTTAAATAATCATAACAGACAATAAAAGTTTATTTATAGTAAAATGGAAAAAATCTAACGACCAAATGTCTACAACTACAGATTCTTTTGAAGATTAATTGGATTCCTAAAAAATCGTGAAAAATGAATCCATAGAGAGTGATCACCGAGGAAAGGTGGCGTTCAATGAAAGCAATTCTTACTCCACCAAACAACAAGAACCAGAGGCAAGGAGCCCAAGAGGAACCCAAACAAAAACAGGGCTGGGCTCAAAGCAGAGCACCAAAATGATAATCACTTAAAACATATTTAAAAAGAAATAATAGTAATTAACAAGGAAATGAGAGAAAACAATTAATCTATTTATTTATTCATTCATTTTAAGTGATTTTATTTATTTATTTATTCATTTATAATTAGGCCCACATAGTTAAAGGGCACAGGGAAAGGGGACTTGAGATTCGGGGCAGGGAGGGGCAAACAAAAAATAAAACTAGGAGCAAATGGGAAGATACTTACGTAGGCGAGAAAGCCGGCTGAGTGAACTGGGAAATCCTTTTTTGTTAAATAAAGCATCATATGTGACGCGCTCAGCGACTTTTGGCCCAATTGAGTTTTTAATCATTGTGAGAAAAACGCTTGTAAAGTTGTATTATTTCGAAAAACGGAAAATGTAGTTCCGTGTAGGATTGATTTAGGCTTCCAATGATCTAACCTGTTACAAAAAGAAAATTATATTAAGCCCGGGAGAACTTTTCTCCCTGACGAAGCGAACGATGATTTGCAGAATATTGAACTTCCCAACCATAGAAATGCCATACCTTTCGGATTTCTTGAAAAAGTGTATTAGTAAATTATCAACCCGTAATAAGAACTTGTCCTTCGTGCAAAATAAATTACCCCTGAAGGATTTCTTAAATTTGTAAATCGATATTTTTCGAAAGTAGTGGAGCGAAAGGGCGAGAGATGGAGCAAAAGGTTCGATGTTGAGCGCAAGGCGATATTAATTTGACGTATAAGGAGGAGCGTAGTCTATGATTTTTTATAAATAAAAGCTATAGAAGTTAAAATAGACATGATCAAGTGTTAAGACCGAGATATATATACCTTTTAAAGAGAACTAATAAATTGTGATATCCTTGCAACGACTATAGCTTAATAACTGTAATCGCGAAGGTGTCACCTATGGCTGCCGTGTAGATTCCATTATTTATGTTCGAAATTTGGATGAGGCCCGACCATTGAATCATACACATTAATGCATGGCATAATACAGGATGCCACTTATTCGAGGTCAATCATGATTTTTGACACGGTTATGTACATTTAAAAACGTGTGTCCTCTCAAAGTGAGGCAGAACTCAGTCGGTGTACGGACTAAAATTATATATCAATAATATAATAGACCTAGTTATAGTAGAAATTTCTATTTACACTTACAGACGAAATTAATAAACTAAACAACAATGCTAAATAAGGGAGGAAGTATCTTGAAACATAACTGGAACATGTGTTATATCCTTATAACGACTGACACCTTGTCAACCATTTTCATAGCGATTCCCCACCTTACAAATTCATGAAAACGTGGCTTATTTGTGTTTTTGCTCAGAATAGGTACGTTAGAGCTATTAATTACAGAAAGTCATTGTGAACTGAACTTGGTAGTAGTGATCCATTTAATTTAATGTGTTCCATGCATTGCATAATTTTGTTTCTGTACTGCACCTTGAATATCTAACTTTTCGAAAAACATAACATTTTGGCGTGAACAATCGAGTTACACGTACCTCGGAAACATTTTTTCGCGATAGAACTAAAAATATTCGATTTTGTCGCATTTGCACGGACACACGTTTTTAAATTACATAACCGTGTCAAAAATCATGATTGACCTCGAATAAGTGGCATCCTGTATTATGCCATGCATACATGTGTATGATTCAATGGTCGGGCCTCATCCAAAATTCGAACATTTATAATGGAATCTACACGGAAGCCATAGGTGACACCTTCGCGATTACATTTATTACGCTATAGTCGTTGAAAGGATATCACACTTTATAAGTTGTCTTCAAAAGGTATATATATCGGTCTGAACACTTGATTACGTCTATTTTAACTTCTATAGCTTTTATATGTAAAAAATCATAGACTACGCTCCTCCTAATACGTCAAATTAATATCGCCTTGCGCTCAACATCGAACCTTTTGCTCCATCTCTTGCCCTTTCGCTCCACTACTTTCGAAAAATATCGGTTTACAAATTTAAGAAATCCTTCAGGAGTAATTTATTTTGCACGAAGGACAAGTTTTTATTACGGGTTGATAATTTACTAATACACTTTTTCAAGAAATCCGAAAGGTATGGCATTTCTATGGTTGGGAAATTCAATATTCTACAAATCATCGTTCGCTTCGTCAGGGAGAAAAGTTCTCCCGGGCTTAATACAATTTTCTTTTTGTAACAGCTTAGATAATTGGAAGCCTAAATCAATCCTACACGGAACCACATTTTCCGTTTTTCGAAAAAATACAACTTAAATGAATAACAAGACAAAAACGTAAACAATACTTACAATTAGGCGTTTAAATCGGCCTTCCGCTCTATCTCGGAAATGCCGTTCGCTCGTTTTACCGTACACCACAATTTTGAAGTGGAGCGACAGTTTGCCGGGCGTGATATCTAGAATAAATAAACTGTGTAAACTTAGGAGTCAGGTCAGCGAGTAAACACATGTAACTTTTACGTCATGTTACTGCATATTTGGAGGTTTAAATAAATATAAAGGTAAGTGCATATTTTATTATTTATGCTTTTTCTGTTCATTATTTTTTTCTGATATGTTGAATATGAATAATCATCGTATTTTAACTTTAAACAATTAAATAAATGGGACCATGACACTTGAACTGGTTTATATAAAAAAAACATGGCCGGCATCTAGGTCAGGTCAAGACAGACAAATTTCTTGGGAAACATTGTTTATTGCACTCGATTTGTAATTGTCATGGTCTTTATAGAAAGTTATTGTTAACTTTTTTTCTAAATTAGACATTGATTACATTACAAAATAAATTGAAGTCAAGGCTGCAATAAAAGAAAGAGAGAAAAAACAACAAAAGTTGGCACTTCATTTTTGTTTACTGTACCAGTGCAGTATTTTTTCTACATCACTATGACAAAAATGTAATTGGACACATAACATATTTTGCAATTTGTTTACAATGAATGAGCTTGACATAGATCTACATCAAGTAGATTTATACTGTATAAAATATTTCTAGGCATCAGTACAGATATTATAATTATTGACAAATGAATTTCTACAATTCAAGATCAATTTAGTAAAGGAAATGTTATCCCTGTACTGCATGCTGCTTTTTTAAATACAATAAATAGATCTAGTACTGTGATTGAAGATGTGACCATAGATAAATATTGAAATGCATTTATTTTTATTAGCCATTTGCCTTTGGTAGTATCTACAATAAATCATATTATATCCACATTACTCATACCACATGGCATATTCTACCAGCAGGGTTTCCATTAAATTTCAAACATTGGCAGTCAAAGACTGCAAAATGTATGTAATTGGAAGTCACTTTGTAGGTAAAAAGAAATAGCTACATTTGTTTAATGGTTTTCATGTCGACTCCCGGATTTCTGCAACCAACGGATCATCTTGCAACAAGTTAACCGATGTGTGTATACTTTATGTCAATATTTACAAAATAAAACGTTGCAACGGTTTAATATTACAGTATCATAAACATAGCAAAACTTTATTTTTTTGCTTTTTCCTTTGGACAATGTATTAATCATCTAGGTTCATATAAAAGCAGGAGCCTTTGGTAAAACTATACCTTTTGTAAAACAAGACCAAACTACAATATGTGGGATAAAAGTTGTTTTAATGCAATTCGTGAAATATAAAATAAATCAGTATTTTCCTTTATCATGGCAAATACCAGCAATAGTCTTGAAGGTTATAAGCTGGTTTTCACTTACTGGAAATGAATGGTTCATTTTATCATTATTGTTCATTTTATCATTATTGTTCAGTTAAAATAGCTAAGAAATATTACATGTAATTTACTAAACAACTCGACAATGCACGGAACGGATATTCTATTGATCATTTTGACGCCAATTTAACAAATTCGAATGCATAAAATGAGTTTTCTAACGTTTATATGTATTCATGGTTGTTCATACATGACTATAAAATGAGTTTAGCGGTTGTAAAGTAATAAAAACCTCTCTGCATAAACGTCTATTGAAAAGGCATTTAAGATAAGGTGGTATCTAAAAAACTGTAAGAATTATACAACATTCTTATTTTTGATAGTCATTGATGCAGTTTACGTCCGTCCATACCCGTAAGAAAGTTTCAAAAGGCGTCTGTTGTAATCCTATACGAAAATGTGCACCACTGATTTCTGAATGCTTAGCTTAAAAAATTATTAGTAAATAATGAGTTGCACTGTCTATACAAATAATATACACCAAGGATACTAAAAAATGAATGCATTTCATTGTTTTCCGAAATAAGGTTAAATACTTAAAATATTTTAATTAAAAGTAATATCGGAGCGCAGATTTAATATTATAAGCATCAAAATATATATGTTAGACAATCAACAGTAATGTCAGCTACAATGTCAATTTTTATTGCATGTTCTGAGCATTATAAATCCTGCTGCAGCGAATTCTTATTCGCATACTTGTCGTCAGTGGGATTGCATGCGTTTTGGTTCATATTTATGAAACATATTTCAAGTAAATTTATGATGCTTCTGAATTGATCACAGGCGAAGTAAACCATACTTGACTTGTTATTATGGAAATATTTCAATAAATAGAGTTGTTTCAAATGTTTTAGAATGTACACTAGAATTATGTTTATCACTTTTTCACTTAATATTTTCATATGCTTCTATGTCATATCATTATTTAAACATTAATCCCATGTTACCCTCCAATTTCAGTGTTTATGTCATATATATTAATTTCACTGTGATTTCAGAAAAAATAATTGAGCCAGGAAAATACACAAAAGATTATAAAAGAAATATAATTGACAATACAACATTAAGGCCATACAGATTAATTGAAAATTGAAATGAAATTACAATATTTTAAAATAAGCGAAACAAGTGTATTTGAAAGAAACATAACAAAGACATGTACCTACCTATTTCACATTACGCTAACAAAATAATAAAACTCTTTCGTACTGGTAACACTAGTTAAAGAGCAACAAATCACAAATAGATGAGTTAATAAAAATGAAAGCAAAAGCTAATCAAGCGATGTATCTTTGTTGTTTAAAGAATAATTTGCCATCAGCATGAACAAGATGTAATAATAAATGCCAAAATATTGTAAATTCATACATAGCACTGTTCTGAAATATGCATTAATTTAAATAAAAACGGAAATAGAGGAAAAACTATTAATACATTTTCTTCTTTGAATCCTTTTTAAAATATATTGCATTAGTCATGTTGTTTTAGACAGTCAAGAACATTTGTTTAGAGGAAAAGTATAGTTTATAACGCTACAAATGCTTTGCTACATTAAACATAAACATGTCTCCCTTAATAGTTCCAAAGGATTTTTTTACTATAACATATGTTACCGGAAAATGAGTTCCTGCTTTAATAAATTAATAGTTAATTTATTAAAGACACATGAATATTGAAAGGGCAATATATTATTAATAATGGTGTAATGATTGGTTCAATACAGTCATGTAAGACGAAGAGATGAGCACTAAACGTGAAATAGTTTTTGTAATGGGTAGACAAATGAAAATAAGTAAGTATTTTTACTTTTATGCTCAATACTAAATCATTATTACAGTGTTTTCTCGAAATACAATTTGCACAAAAATACCTCAGCTATCTTGTGAATGAGAAATGGTGTGGACACTGTAATAGGACACCAAAAAATAAAACGCTTTTGAAAAAATAAAAGCATTATTTAATTTCTATTTGACTTTAAAATAGTTAAAAAATACAATCGCGGATCGAATCAGTTAAAAAAGAATATTCGGCGCTTGCAGTTTCCGAAGTAATATAGCCTAGCTTACGAAAGTTGCTGGTTTAACTCGTGACTGAGATAATGCAAACGGAGGCATATGACATCTTAGGAGTAAAGATTTAAAGTCGTCATGTGACCTTTATAACGTCCACATGACTTAAAATCAAACAAAATAATTGTCTACCGGCTCAAATTAAACAATAATTAAAAGCAGAATTCAATAATTTGATAAAATATATTGATATCCACAATCGTATAATGGTATGCCTTTCAATAAGGTTTAGTTGCGCTTATAAATAAAGCTGATATTATTTTACAACTAAGTCGAAGAAACCAAACTAAAGTCTAATATTACAATATATCGTACATCTGTAAGCAGATGTTTTTTGTGTTTTCTTTTTTCAGTAGTGAACATTTTTCATTCCCATTACGTTTGAAAAGAAAATTCATGTTGGAGTTTCCTGTTGTTTGAAATTTATTACGATCTTCTTCATTCATTTTTGCTCATAAATCTTATGACCTGATGTTAAAATACACTTCATTTTCTAGAAAGTTTTGAAACAAAAATGTTCAATGCTTTTAAAAACATTAAATATCTTGACTTTGATATCTTGCAAGCCTTATATGTTTCTTTAAGAGATTCCAAATGAAAACTGCCTATGCCTGAAAGTAAAGCTCATATTAGAAACATCTAAGAATTTTCTGTTATTCGACTCTTGAACTATATACCAGTTTAACTTTTCCAGTACTCCTACTAATTTTCAAATTATATTTTGTTTAACATTTAGACAATTGTTATCTTTCATTCAAAATATTTACAAGGAGACAAAACGTAAAGATCATTAACTCTTTCTAATTTGAAACGGAACTACAACGGCATTGCATTACGATTTGTGCATTCGTCTTTCATTGAAATTGAACTGGCATGCTTGCAACAAAACAATTTTAATGACGAAACTTTTAATAAATTAGGGCGTATGAATATTTAGAAAGGAATACTGTGTTTTCTTTGCCGTACTTAAAATTTAAAAGAAAAAAAAAGATTTAAAATTATGTCTTATGCATTGGAAACGTGACGAAGCTCCATTACTGAAATGCATTTACATTTTATGATACAAGTTAGCCAAATTATCGTAAATGTCTCAGGAACAGGAAAAGATTTCAAGAAAGAAGTTTATCAGATGCATAACATGGCATCAGAAACAACGTAAGAACGACTTAGTTAGATATTATGCTGTCATCATAATTATACTTGTTCAAAATTGCAATTTAGAATTGTTCATTTGTTTTAACGATTTAAGACCGAGATTTGTTTAGCAATTCATCATCTTTTTTTATACATAATGTTAACTTGAAATACATTGTTATTGAGATATGACAATTATCTAAATTAGAGATAATCAAATCTGATTAATGTAGTTTAATTATAGATCACTTATTTGGTATGAAAATACTAAACGGTAACTTATATATCTTATCAAACTTTAATGATACATATTTCTTATGTTTGTAAAGTGAAAGTTTGTTTCTGATAATTTCATTATATTTCGCAACATGAACTGAATTCTATGTAGAAGATAAAATTGTTCATTTTGTCTATATTTTTACAGCATTCTTTTATACAACGAACATCCTTAAGAGCTTAAGTTGTTATTTAGCATATTAAATAGATGTCAAAGCTCTGTAGTCTGTAAATGATAACTCTTGTTTCTTTCAGACAAAATAATCAAAATAAATATTTCTAATGAATGCTTAGCAAACATATTTTCCCATTTATCACTTTTTAATAAATATAAATGCAATAAGTTATTGATACGGAACGTAAAATAATTCAAGTCCCTAGTAACATTTTGTATAAAATTATGGTGTCTCGTGTCCACGGGCTACAAACAAACAATAACCGTTGAATCTTCATGGTACACTACCGTTAACAACTGAGTGACCATCGCATTGCGCTTGCCATCGACATATTTAAAAATTTGTAACTGTAAAACCTTTGTTTCTATTCCATGGGGAAAACCTTCATCTACCTTGTCACGGAGTATCTATATTTATGTAAGAAGAAAGGAATGACATAAAAGATTTAAAAGATATGTTGAAAGAGATTACTTATAAACGCTTTAGAAACTTCTATTTAATTGTATTTATTAAATTGTAGAAAACAAATCGGAGAAGCAGGGAAAACCACGAAATCAATAAGCTTACTTTTTATGTTTACCGAAAATGTCAAATACCTATTTCCGTAGGTTAGGTATCCCGTTGCTGTACTTTTTTTCGAAATTTCGTCGCGTTTTCCTACAGTTTTTCCAAGAAATGATAATGACAACTTGCATCTTCATTAATTTGCGTAAATCTTTCACATTGGTAGGTAAATATTAAGGATGAATTTGTCTGAACATAGGTTATCAACTTTCTGTTCAAAAACAAAAGGGAAGTGTTTCTTTTTTAGCTCTTCCATAAAATTTAAAATGCAAATCATTTCTCAAAACAGTACATTTCCTGAAAAAATTGATGGAAACGAAGAAATTGTCATTTATTATTTAAAGCTTTAAAACGTTTCACTCTTTAACCGTCTAGACATAGAGGATATTGAATGAGTGTAGTTTAATACTAAATTTATTAAACGAGTTGAATAAAAATCATATTACATGTATGCGAGCCTCTGGCGAGCATAATATTTAGTGTTTTATTTAACGAGTTTAATAAATTTAGTATTGAATCTACACGAATGTGATATTCTATTTATCACATATATAAAATAAGAACAGTAAACTTTTAAATGAGTATTTTTTTAATGACGCGCCCATAGTGTAACGCTAAAATTAGCGCGCTTTAACGCTATGTTTCTATATAGCGCAAATGACGTCACGTCAAAGTGTTATTACACAAGTGTAATATCGTTTTTATTAAATGGCTTTATTACACTCCTGCGCCGCGGTTTATGTGATAAATGCCGTTTCTCTTTAACATAGAGTGACTGACTTTTGGTCATATATTTCAGAGACAAACAAAATGATTCATTCCCTTAATCTTTACCGCAAAGTATTGCAGCAATTATATCATCAAACCATCACAATCATATAATCTTTTGATATTATGCTAGTAGTATAACAATTGTTTAATTCGTGTTGTTGAAAATAAAAGAAAAAAATAGATCTTGCAATCCTGTAATTTAAAGTCAAGTAAATTATGAAAAACAAGGTCAACAAGGACGAGCGGCATTCAGTGAACGCACCAAACAACAGAAAACCAGCAAAGAGTCCGGCAGGACACCAAATTGGACAGACCACATGGCGGGTAAAAACTGACAGAAATTAAATGTTAGTCAACCGTCGCCAAAAGACATCACAGACAGCCTTATAATGATTTAACCTATCAACAAAGCCTTCAAAAGCTTATTGGAAACGACAAGACCGTTCACTATGTTTTGATATTACGGTTATGTAAGGTATGCGTGACTCTTTGTCTTCGTTTGTTGTTCAAACTCACAGTTCATGAATATTACTTTAAATATTGCAATCTACATTTTTATTCCATATTGTTTAAAGAACAGAATTATGCACTTGTTGAATCTGTTTTTTTTAATATGTGTCGTAACACTTTTGTTCTTATTAGCACGTTCTCCTGGCACAAATTTCAAAAGCTGCTATGACTTTCGATGCGACTTTTTTTAAATTGGTTACTCAGTTTAAAACAAGTTATCTAAAAATGTTGTCCATTCCGTTTGAAATATAGTTTGTCGGATATTTGAATAACTAGACAGTCAATGTCATTTATAATAATATAATAATTGTTTTATTTATCTAAGTAGTAAATATAGAAATTTCAGTTAACTGTAAATGACAGCTTTAAAACAGCAAAACATTGCTGTTAAAATTTCAATCAAAAGATTATAAACAAATAATTTTTTTATCGCTGTTACTGAATTCTACGTTCGTGTCTGAAATAATTCACGGAAAGGCACTATAGATCTTCCTCCACCAGTAAAGCTGGAACGTAGCCATATGACCTATACTGTGTCAAACAAAAATGCTAATTCCTTTTTCTCGGCAACGATTGGTCAAGTTGAGTAAATTTATGCTTAAAGTCTACAAACCGGTTAACTATTCATACTTATTTCTATCTAAGTAATACAACAATGTCCATAATCATGAGGTAGGCTATTTGTATCTTTGATGAACTGAAGTATAAAGAACGATCTTTATAAACATGTTCATTTTTCAAGGAAATGCTTACGAATCGTCAGATTTACAGTATGAATGCAACACACTGTAACGATTAGAATGTGAACAAATTGTTTACAATATGACCCGAACGCAATGTGATATGGAGTTGTAAAGTCAGGCTTTCCTCCGTAGTAACATATTTGTTTCCGTTTCTTAGCATAGCAGGAGTTACAGTAGAGTAAACGTTTCGGTTGTCTTAAATAGTGTAAAACGTGGGTGCGTATATCGTATCACTAAATTTTCAAAAAGAAGACCCTACATGGTTCCATGGAAATGTATCAAATAAACGACCGTAAAAACATACTAGCTGTCTCGTTACCGCTGCTGGTTGGACATAACAGACAACAGGATATTTTACGGTGTCCTTATCGTGCCATTTAGAATGTCGTCCGTCGCGTCTAAGGGTAGACACACGACAATGCGAAGTGACATCGCGACAATGCGAAGCGACGCTCGACAACGCGAAGCGATATGCGACAATGCGAAGCGACGCTCGACAGTGTCAAACGATATGTCGCACTGTCGCCTAGAAATGTCGCGGTAAAAAAGGGCGACATTTAAGAAATGTCGCTTCGCGTTGTCGAGTGTCGCTTCGCATTGTCGAGCGTCGCTTCGCGTTGTCGCGATGTCATTTCGCGTTGTCGCGATGTCACTTCGCGTTGTCGCATTGTCACTTCGCATTGTCGAGTGTCGAGGTTGGTAGAAGTGCATACCACGACACTCGACAATGCGAAACGACAACGCGACAATGCGATACAACGCTCGACAATGCGAAGTGACACTCGACATCGCGAAGCGACATTTTTAAAATGTCGAGTAAATGTCGCGTTATTTTTTATGATTTTACACCGCGACGCTCAACATTGCGAAGCGACACTCGACAATGCGAAGCGACACTCGACAACGCGAAGCGATACTCGACAACGCGAAGCGACACTCGACAATGCGAAGCGACATTTGGAATAATATCGTATCGCATTGTCGTGCGTCTACCGGTGCTTGGTCAGAATTTACTAACTCACCGACAAACGGTGCGATCATGGAAGGGGTCGCACTTAACTGCTGACGAATTAGCTGACGATATAGAATATATAGGAAACTGCTGACCAGTTAAACAAAGAAGGATTATCGAAAACTGCTGACCAGTTACACAAAGAAGGGAAACATTGAAGGTGTCAAATTGCCGTTGGTGATATTACAGGCGAGGTCGAGAAATACTTGATAAAATGTTTTTTCAAGATGTCAATATTACAAATGATACATATTAATTATAAAAAATTCAATTGATATATACTGCATATTTCTCAATTTATTTTGATATAATATTTTATTTAAGTACCTTAATGAATTTTCTTCTATGTGTTATATATTGGTTAAAATTTTAAAAATGTAGTCAAAATATGATGTACGAAAAATCATAATTTGTTTCAAGTATGTATAAAACTATGCATCATAGGTTAAAAATATATACATGTACATATACGTAATGTATATTTTAACAAAATATAATTATTATGTCGTATTTAGTGCAAATATGAAATAAAGTGATTTCTGTTTCCTTATTTGTTGTTCGTATAATTGTATAAGTAATATTGAACAAAAATTAATAATGTGCTAATTGTTATAGTTAATAAGCTTTTATTACATTATAAACAACATGTTTCCACAGATATCCATTAAACTGATAATTTATCGAGATCGATATGCCCCAAGGTCATATTAAAATCGATTTCACACGCGACGTGTCATTCTTCATTTATCTATGACAAAATACAATAAACAGTCAAAAATATGTTATTAAAATGCTGACCATATTGTAGAATCTGCTGAAAAGTTAGATATTAAAACAAACTATCATCCTAGGACAGTAACAGAGATAGTGATGACGTAAACAATCAAAACAAACGAAAGAAACAACGTACTGTCCTAGGATGATAACTTGAGCCTTTGTTTACATAACAAAGACCAATAACAATGCGAAAAATAGGTTAGGCAGATCAATGCCACAATCTTTAAAAATGAAAATAAAACTACATGTTATCATATGTCTTGTTAGCGCAGTAGGTAGAGCAACCGTGTCAGTAATGAGTTTATCCGTACAGACAGAAGTTCGACTACTGGTACATTTTTTTTTACCTCAGAACAGTCAATTGTTTGACCGGTTTTATGCATACATGAATATGAGATCGAATATTTTATTTCACTGTGATCAAAAAATACAAAAAGAAAAAAGAATAGAAATAAAAAATAAATATATACTATAAAATATATATCATAAGAAGAAAACAAAAAGGAAAACGAAAATAAATGAATAATTATAATGATAAAAAAACAGAGCAAGAAGAAAAACCTGTGGTTATAAAATGGCACTACTTGGGGTTCGAACCTATGAGAACAAAACTCTAAAAGTTACAAATAATTTCGATCTACCGACAGAACCATAACGGTAATACGCAAACGATACTGTAAGAATAATGCTATATAGTATTTGTAAGTGTTTACTTTTACGATATCGGATAATAATCCAGATAACCCCGTTTTTGGACTTTCCCATGTACCGTTAAGACCAAATTATCATCCTAGGACAGTAGTGACATATTTGTATACGATACACCAACAGTAAGTAAAATAAATAGTGAAATGAGTACTAATGGAACTTTTCAACAATCATTTACTGGACAATTATTGCAGTCACCTCCGTATCAGTATAATCAACAATATCTTGGTCCATTACCGCCAGGTACACCAATGATGAATCAAGGTACAAACCAAACTCCACCATGGGCTATAGCTATGATGGAAACTATGAACTCCCGTCTTGATAAGATCGACTCCCGACTTGATAAAATTGACAATATTGAAAAAGTAGTAAACTCAATGTGCTTGAAACTCAATGATCTAGATATTAAGGTAAAAAGTATAGAGTCGCGAGTTTGCGATGTAGAAAACAACAGTACATTTATCAGTGAAAAGTATGATAAGCAAACAACAGAATTAGCGTCAACTAAAGATAGTGTAAAGACCATGCAAAATCATGTGACACGTTAAATTCTACAATCAAAACATTAAGTAAAACCCAGGAAGAACTTAGAACACGCATCTTGGACAACGAATTTAGAAATATGAAGGACAATCTAATATTTTATGGCTTACCGGAAGTACATACCACATCACCGGAAGCATCCATGTTATTAACAAGTTCCTCTACAAGTAACACTGACCAAAATATTAATGTTTCGCCACAAACATATGATACAGCAACAGACCCTAATTCATGTGCCTCTATTGTAAAAGAATTTATTAAAAATACATTAAAAATCAGTACTGAGATAGAGTTTGATAGAGCCCATCGCCTTGGTACACTAACCAAACCCGAAAATCCAAGACCGATTGTTGTGAAATTTCACAAGTATAGTCACAGAGAAATAGTAAGGAATACAGCTTTCCATATGAAGGATGTCCTTAAGCAACATAGATATGGTGTTGGAGTACAAATACCCAAAGAGTGGCGAGATGCGAGGAAAGAACTTAGTACAGTCTACCAGAGTGAAAAAAAGAAAGGAAAATATGTCCGATTCGTTGGGGAGAAATTATACGTGAATAACACGGAGTACACAGGTGGTTCCAGTCATAGCGCTTCTTAGAGGTGTCAAGAAGAGCAATTGCACATTTTATCTTGGAATATAAATGGACTGGTTCGAAAACTTTTGTGATCCTGACTTTATAGAAATAATAAAGGAAAATGACATTATTTTATTAACAGAAACGTGGCTGTCAAAAAACTCCCATTATAATTTAAATATCGATGGCTATTGTGCGGAACACTTATATGGAAACAAATCTATAAATTCTAGAAAAGGAAGACACTCTGGTGGGATTTCTATTTATTATAAATGTAGTTTGAAAGACAAAATTAGTATTATTAGCAAAAATCAAAGTGGTATATGCTGGTTAAAAAATTTGTAAATCTATTATTACTTGTGATACAGACGTTTATCTTTGTTGCACATATATCCCTCCACGTGACTCACAAGTATTGAACAGATTTGATATTGATATGTTTAATCAATTAGAAATAGATATAGAAAAGTATAAAATGTTAGGAAAAGTCCTTGTTACAGGTGACATGAATAGTCGCACGGCATTGGCATTAGATTTTATTGAATTTGATCGTTATTTAGATAGTAATGTATTATTATTAGCGAATGATTACAATTGTACAATGGTAAACAAAGACCACGTGCTTGACACACATGGGACACGTTTAATTGATTTTTGTAAGGCGACAAATCTATTAATAGCAAACGGTCGTTTACACCTTGATAAATCTATAGGTGAATACACATTTATTGGTCATAATGGAATGAGCGTAGTTGATTATCTCTTATTAAGTAATGAAGATTTTCAATATATTAAAGAATTTGAAATATGTAAACCAAATGATTTATCTGATCACAATGCTCTTCATTTTTGTATTGAGAGAATACGCCCACAACAAAATCCACGTGACCCAAGTTCAACCCATGAACTATTTTTAGCGTGGGATGACTCAAAAGTTGATATATTCCGAAATTATTTATCAGTCGATATAGAACGGCTTACACAGATAAGCAATAATTTAAATAATGTTTCTGTAAATGAAACAATAAAATCTTTTACGACATACATGCAAGATAATGCATTTAAAGTATTTGGCAAATGCAAAAATACTAATCGAGAAACAAATTTAAAAACTAAGAAAAAATGGTTTGATAAAGAATGCTATGAGGCCAGAAAAGCATTAAATAGAGCAAGAAATGTATTTTTGAGAAATAGAACGAACGAGAATAAAAGCATTTTCATAAATAAAAGAAAGGTATATAAGAATATAAAACTTAGATGTAAACGTTTATTCAAAAAGACAGAGGGGAAACGAGTGTCAAAATTAGCAAAATGTAACCCAAAGTCTTTTTGGAGAAATGTGAGAACACAATACAGGCAACCTACTATAGAAAATAGAAACATAAGTATTGATGATATGTATATACATTTTAATAGGTTCTACACCACTGTATGATCATGCAAATAATGATGCACATAATCACACCGTATTACCGGCGGCAGTGATGGCAGATCACTGCAGTGATGGCAGATATCTGAAAATTACCGATCGGTACAGGTAGGTTATAAATTTGGTTGGTTTAATTATATAACACAAATACGGCCCATATCATTGCTATAAAACTATTGTCCATTGAATGGAGATACTGTAAGGTTATTTTGGACTCGTTTTTTCCTGTTTTAAGACTATTTTGAGCAGGTTAAAAGTGAAAGCCTTGGAAAAAATCCGTGAAAATGTCTGTTTTCTGTTCAAAATATCTCAAGTTTTAAGTAAATGGCAGGATTTCCTGTTATCAATATAGACGTTCATCCATTGGGGTCACGCAAGCCAAATATCTACCCCGTGAGTCTTTTCTTGAAAGTTTTACAGACGCTCAATCTTGTCCGGTCGAAGAAAAAATGCTGCCGTTGTAGGCAGATACATATTATAAATGCTGCCGTCGATGGCAGAAATACCACGCAAGTGGCTAACATTCTGACAGAAAATCAAGTTCAATCTTTTATCAATTCCTCTTTTCTTTGCGTCCTTTTAGTCGGAATTGAGACGTTAAACTATCATTTCTAATATTTTCTCAAGATAGAAAAGTTATTAATGCGGTGTGTGCATCGAAAAAAGCTTTTTAGCAACATGCAGTTACAATACAAAAAGTGATGATTTAGTACGACAAAATTTCACTATAAATAGAGAAATGAACATGAA
>NW_026857695.1:0-40392 GCF_026571515.1 Ruditapes philippinarum
AAAAGAAGTAACTGCAAACAGTTACGAATCATCGTTCAGCTAAATGGTTAAGAGATTTTTTGTAATGGTACGAATAATTTTATTTCGTTTGTTTGAGCCTTTTGTGGTTTGCCGCATTCCATGTTATGATACATAGCGAATATAACATGCTTTGTGTGTGCACTATAACACCATATGTGAAAAAGAATATAGGTCAATCACATGATAAGTTTTTAACTTTATTCTTTTACCAAGGCTCAATTTTGAGATCAATATGGGGTTCACCCCTAGACTACAACTTTCTTAATCAACTTTACCTTAAGATCCATATGGTGTTCACGCCCGGAGTATAAATCCAGTGTTAATAAAACTTCACATAATCAAAGAGAGAGACACAATCTATCAGTATAGCGCATTGATTGTCTTTTTATTGTAAAACAGTCTGTATTCATGCGCCAATTCACGTACTTAACGACTCGAGAAACATATAACATACATGCGAGAAAAGAAAAACGTATTTTCATCAAGAATTGTATAGGTAGTATAATGAAACATGATTTTCATACACTAAAGTACGTAATGACACAGTTGTCAACATGAAAATACAAATAGATCCTCTTATTCTTATTATTATACAAATTTTCTCAAATGAGAACTGATTTCTAAAAAGCGTTGAGTTCTAGATTTCTTAATTTTCAGACTCGTTTTGCATGGGTTTTTTTTTATTGTATATATAGCTCATTCACTATACACTCAACATAGTAATATGCTAACAAAAACTATTTCAAACTTCGTATGTACCATATGTTGCTTGTTGTAAAGCCAGATAATTGGCCAAAGGTCACTCAGTACAAAAATATGCTGCGGTCATTAAGTATATCACCAGAAATGATACAGAATAAGTTTTGAATGTATGTATTAGATGTTCCTTTGAAACAACCGTTTCTCCAACTATTTGCTGATCACAAACAAGATTTGTCCAACAAAATAAGCTAAATTCGAATAAGTGCATTTTGGTAATGCAAGAATAGAAAATGCCTTAATTCAATTACTTTATCAAAGAGATTTTCCTCTTAAATTTTATTGTCCAGGCGCCGCTAATGTTCCCCAAGAAGTCGTCTGCATCTTGATTTCAAGATATTAGTTAATTTCCTGTTTTCTCTTTTCAATTTTGTTTATTTGCTTTGGTTTTAAGATCAGCTTATCTCCAGTTTCAATTTGTTTGCATTTGATGTATCTCATTTCAATGATTTATTACCTATATGTATTACGAGACAAGAATGCAAAAATATAAAGACATTGGATAAATGGCGTATATGAGGTATTTTCTAGGAAATACAACTTGACATTTTAGTCTGTATTAAACACATAATTAAATATCATTGCTCAGTGATGGAAATTAAAGATGTACAATTAAATTTTGGTTCCTTTTATCTTTTCAGGCAAGCGGAATAACAGAAGAGCAGCTTGCAGGTATATATGCTTATTTTTTTCTCCTTTTGAAAAGCTGATTTTGAGATTTCAGATTTTAGTGACTGAGATTTTACGGGCATTGCAATGATGAAAAATCACCGATTTAGTTTCCATTTCAGTTGTTAATCAACTATGTTAATGAGGCATTGCTTTCTTGATCCAATCATGTTTTTCAAAGAATACTTTTTGGTGTTTTTACCCCTGCAAAAAAATCGCAAAATATGTTCAACCATTTACAATGTATAGTGTTATTAGAGTGAAGCGAACAATAATAAGTAAATAAACATATAAATATTTTTCAGAGTTTCGTGAAGCATTCAATTTGTTCGACAAAAACAAAGACAATGTGATAAGTGCAAAGGAGCTTGGCACAGTGATGCGGGCGCTTGGTCAGTCGCCTACCGACAAGGACATAGAGACGATGATCCAGCATGCTGACGTCAACAGTAAGTTCCCGCCATTTATATATAGCCCTGTATGGATTGTTCGATAAATGAGTACCTAACATTCATAATCTAGTATTACATTGTTTAAACTATGATTACTCAGAAAAAATACCTTATCGCATGTTCTGCACATGTTGTTAAAACATTACAGGTATACTGAGTGCGTTTTTTTTCAACCATTGTCTGAAGTATACATACCAATGATCTTTTGTGATTCAAGATAAAAGTGCGGCTTGGGTTTAAAAGTTGTTTGAATTGGTTTTTGAAGGGTCGTTTTTGAAAAACATTTGTATGATGTTATTGTTAATGATTTTCGGATATAAGAAAACAGACAAACGCTCATTAAATTAAATTGTCTCCGGTATTATTCAAGATCATTACAGATATTTTGGTAACGCTCGTCTGTAAAGGGAAACGACTGTGGATAATAAAATCAAGATTGTTTTGGTGTTATGGCTATTGCGTAATTCGCTTCTCAATAAGATGAATAAATTTATGATTGTGAATGTTCAAGATGTGGGTATCAAAAGGGGGCATAAGTACAATATTTTTGTTAGTTTTTGAAATTTTCTATCAATAGCCATATTTTGTAGATATTATATAGAGTGAAATAGGGCATAACTCCTAAACATTAGTTTAATGTCAATGCTCCTTGTCTTACTACTGTGCATAATTGAAAAATGTCCCTTGTTTTACCATGAACAGAAGGTTTTCGTGTTTCAAGTTGATACCTTTGATAGTTTTGAAATCATCTTCTTAATGTTTGATATTAATAAAAAAAACTGAAGTGGGTCAACTCTTAAAATATAGTTTTCAGAATAATCCCTTTGATTTACAATTGCGTCTTGTCATGATAAGTATGCATTTAAAGTTTTGTGATGATGGCCTAAATTTAAGTTCTCTTTTTTGTGATCATACAGTAATAAAGTGAACATAACATATAATAAACTTCTGTCCAGATAATACAAACGCATGGTCACAAAGAGTTGTTTTTTTCACATCCAAACAAACGCACGCACACACATCCGCACCCATACACCCACATTTATACTTCATAAATACCAACAGGTTTAATAACTATACATATTTCGAACATAACGCACACACAAAACAGCACACATACATTTCGGGTACCATCGGCGATTAGAGTAACCTAATATTTAAACAAAAACAAAAAGGGAAGGTAAAGTTTAAGTTCTCGCCAACCATAATGACAATAACGTTAACAACGACGACACATGAATCATAAGACAAAAATCGTAATAAAGCACACCGCAATTGGGTTTCAAATGTTAAAAAGCTACTCTGTTATGATGCTTTTGCTGAAATTTTTAATGAAGATTGCGTTGATTAAAAAATGTTCCCTTTTATTTTTAAAACGTAGTTATAGATACTTTTAAACAGGGGTGGGCAACTACGTTAGAACGTAGCCATGTTTTGTTTAATTACAAGAGTTTTAAGATTAATTTTGATTATGAAAATTATCTTGATAATCCGGCTTGTAAATACAGTCGTTTAGGGTGTTCCGGATCTTAGTTAGTTCCGGACCACTGTCAGTAAACTAATAAAATTGTGAAACATGTGGTAAATATTTCTTGAAATGGTTGTTTGATTTTGAAAGAATGGTCTTTTCTGGAGAAATTGTCGGTTATTTATTTACCAAAAGCGATTTTCATGACATGATTTTTTTACTGATGACAAGTGACCTTCACATTTACTCCAGAAAAAGTACGGGAAAAAATGGCGATTCTGTGAACAGGGCCTCGTGAATCGGTAAATATTGAACCAATACATCATGTTCATATACCAAAATGTTCACAAACATGTCCTCTGTCAATCAAAATAAGCGAAAATACCATCACCTGTTCTTGACAATAGTCACATGCCATGAAATGAAAGCAGTCGTTCGGCTAGTTTCGGATCACGTGACCTTCCATACTGGGGGTGTTCTCAAAAGCACTTTGGACTGTGGCAAAAACCAATGAACCAGTTCAAGGCCCTTCAGAAGCAAGTGATCCTGCTTTGTTAAAAACTATTGTGCTGGAAAATAGTGTTGTTAAGGGACACCAAGCATACCAAATCAAACCATCAATTACAGATCCACCAACTAAACTTAGGGTGGACAGAGAGTACACTAACATTGTTGATCGAGATGCCTGTCTAGTATGGTTGCCAGAACTTGAGGAGTTCGATGAAAAACTGCATGACGTGATTACAGACCATCAGAGGCACTTAAAATCATCAGATATTGCTGGTTTGCCTGTTGGACATGCACCCAGAGTGTTAGCAGGGTTTTTCAGGACTGTGCTAGACGAAGATGGCAGTGTGTATGCTGTTGCTACTGGTGAACCCTGTCAGAGCTTTCCTCCCTAGCCAGCACCTGGGGACAAAGGTGGTGGAGCAGTTATCCCTTGCTCCTATTATATTACAAGTACACCAAGCAAATTCGAATATAACCTTTCCTTGTTGAGCTCTACTTTGGAAAAAATGGCAGAAGGTTCAGTTATGAAAGTGTCATGTATGTAGTTATTTGTACATGTAGATATATCAGTTTTGAGCACACTCTGTGACATTGATCTGAACATTATAATTATATAATGTGTAATTTTTTAGTCCTTTTGTATGTTGTCTATTTGATTATTCTTTGATCAACTGTGATTGCCCTGTTCAACCAATTATTTAAGATCATGATCTCAATCAGTGTTTACATGCTTTAAAATCTAGTCATTTTGTATGTTGTCTATTTGATTATTCTTTGATTAACTGTGATTACCCTGTTAAACCAATTATTTAAGATTATGATCTCAATCAGTGTTTACATGCTTTAAAATCTAGTCATTTTGTATTTTGTCTATTTGATTATTCTTTGATTAACTGTGATTACCCTGTTAAACCAATTATTTAAGATTATGATCTCAATTAGTGTTTACATGCTTTAAAATCTAGTCATTTTGTATGTTGTCTATTTGATTATTCTTTGATTAACTGTGATTACCCTGTTAAACCAATTATTTAAGATTATGATCTCAATCAGTGTTTACATGCTTTATAATCTTGTTAGCTACTGAGTCAATTGTTACCATCTTGTTTAATAAATAATTCTGAATAATAATAGTTTAATCATTATTCTCTTAAATTGACCCATGTGTAAAATGGCCTTTTTGTCTGTTCTTCTGATAATTAATGCCAATGGCTCTTACAAACAAAGAATATTTCTGAAACACATCACAATTACTGATTAGTAACCCATTGGGAAGGTTTTTGAAAATGTTTTGAGAAGATCCCTAATATGGTCCGAAACTGCCTAAACTGAACCGAAAATAACCGAAAAGGTCATGCTGCTCGAAGGTACAATCAAGAATGAAAGCTAACAGCTTTTTGCAAAAACTTATGTTGGTTAAAGAGAGGAAGAATTTATCTTTCTCTTGAAACAAATAAAATTCCAACAATGCTACTTTCAGATAAGTGACAAATATAATTGTTGTTAGCGATCCAGAACACCCTAAACGACTGTATAGATATATATTAATTTTGTAGATTAAGATTATCTGTACATCCTTTAAGAATACAGACTGGGAGATACAATAGGAATAATACACCTCGTGATCAGCGATATTGTTTATGTTGCAATACATTTGACGATGAATACTAGTTTCACTTTATATGTGTATGCCCTTGTTTTCATAGTCTCCAAATGCAGTATCTTAAAAAATGTTATTATGTTAGACCATCTGTGTTTAAATTTATATATCTACTTTCAACGCAAAATAAATTGTTATAATTATGCAAAATACGAGGGTTGTCCCAATATTCTGTGACAAGATTGTTTAAAAGCTATCTAAAATAGATACGAACTTGATATTTTAATATGTTATAAACCCATATAATTGAAGCGTTTTCACAAACTTACATAGAAAAATATCAACAAACAACAAACATATGCCGTAAACACTATGGCAACTATCCGAATCGCGGCGTACGTCAAACGTCAAAGACGGAGTTAAATCTATATAAGGCGCCTTTCTCAAATACACTCAATTGCTTTAATTAAACGCAATGATGATGCAGCTTTACCCATAAATCGCCAATTACAGACTTAAATCATTGGTTAAAGTCTGTTGAATGTTTGGATGACATACATTAATTTTTGCTACACACGAACATCCGGTCAGGTTGCACCTGCTTTTAGCTGTAGGAAATAGGCGACGGAGATCGGTCTTCCTATTAATGCTTTCCTGATTTTCGTTTTTTGTAGTGTAGAACTCTGGTTCCGTTCATGCCTTTTGTACACAAATGCTCAGGATATGTTTTTAAACTGTTCTATTTGGTATATTTGTTGAAAATCGTAACATGTGTCATCTCGAAATAGTCACAAAACCTAAATGACATGTTCACTGCGCCGCAAATTCTTCGAACGTCGCCATTTTAACTTACCTTTTTTTATGAGATATTTTCATTTATCCGTAGGCTGTTCGTTTCTTAAGTTATTTAACTAAAATTCTCTGAGATGACGTAAACATAGCAGCAGAGGAAGTCAACGTGGCATTGTGCAGACACATCATAGGATACTTGAAATATACGTAATTAATTTTAGCCTATTCGTATCAAAATACAAATTATTTGACGTGCGCCGGCAACTCAATCCAATGTCGTTAATACTGAAAATTTCTAAGTAACCAGAGTAAATATTTTGTAAATGACTTGTTATAATGTTAAATAATAACCTTAACAGTAATGTGTGTGAATTATTATCTATTGGCGTTAAAAATGAACCAGCTATAAAATTTGTCACGGACTTTTGGGACAACCCTCTTATATCCAAGAATCTTTATCGTTTCGAAACACAATCATTAACTCTTAACATAATTGAATTGTTATTATCTTCTTGCATAAATTTTGTCCTCTTAAATTATTGTTAATTTATCTAAAAAAAGTTGTTTATAACTTGTTTGTTTTCACCTGCCATGTGACTATGTTTAATCAAATCTTTGTTAAGAAGAGACGATGCACATATGTATAAGTATGTGAATAAAATTCTGGTCTGTTCTGTTGTGTTCATAATAGCTCGTGTTTTTCTTTGAAACAGACGAACTAATAAAAAATGAGCAGTGTGGGACATATAACCCTAATCCCGTCAATTTTGATTCCGTTGTTTTATTTAATTTGTATTCGAGCTTAAGTTGTGACTTCTGCAGATTTGTGCATTCAATTTATAATCAATGAACATTTGTTGTCAAATTCAAGCCATAATTACATTAATTCAGCAACCGTTTTATGCACATTAGTGTCAAGATACGGGAACAAACTGATCTGTATTAATTTCATGAGAAGCACGGTGTAGTCATGAAAAAAATAAAACATGAGCATGTATGCAAGCATGGGCATGGAATTGTTAGAAAATTCGCTCGATGAAAATCGGTTCTATTTCTGTGAATAAATCATAATTCAGAATTATGCTGTCTTCATTAATTCTGTCATTTTGACAATTTCAATTATTCAGCGGATCAGTTAATAGGTTCCAGTCACGCATTAATCATGCCTAGTAATTTTGAGAATGAAAAGGAACATGTAAAATACATGAAGGAATCAATTACAGGGATCTCGTCTTAGAAGTATTTAATCAACAACATTCGAGTGTGTACATTTTTGTGTTATGAATGGAACCAAGCCAGCTATTTCTGGCTGCTAGTTACTATGTAATCACTTGTAAACATCTATATTACTAGAGATTTTACGAGAAAACTCGAGAACACACATTTTGTGCCATCCAAATACATAATGAACGCGGAAAAATGTCTAATTGTATATCTTGTCAGACGAAGTTCATCATAATGAGAAAAAAGATATTATTGTATTCATTTAATTAACAGACATCAAGAATGAGTGCCATGTCATATACAAATAATTGGCCTCTCGGAACGTCTTTATTAGTTTTAAAGTACTATTTTTGTTATCCTTTTAGAAGAGAATATGTACTTACAGGCTAAAACCGTCGTGTAATTATTCCGGATAATTATTCCATTGTTTTCCTTATACAGAGAACGGGAGTATAGACTTTGATGAGTTTGTAAAGATGATGATTGGGTACCAGCGGAGGGCGGATCCAGAACAGGAGATGAGAGAAGGTATGGCTAATTGTCTACATTGACAAAGATATAAAGCTTTCTTATTTTGTTTTTATTAGGGTAATCTTTATTAGGCCTACATTATCCGATATAAAGTCTTAAATAAGGGGTGGCCTATGTATACTTTCTAACCGAGGGATAACAAGTTCGATCACTACTTATGTCAGAGGTATGTTTACTTATCAGCAAGCGAAAAAAAAGAGCTGTAAAAATTGCTTTGTCTAAAGTCTTATGATATTATCTTTTCTATCAAGTATTGGCTTTATCATAAATGTTTTCCAAAGATCTGACTAAAAAGTAGGTCAAATCTAGCTCATTTATAGCTAAGCATGCGACTCGTATATTTTCACTAATCTCTCATTTGAAACTGAATTACATGAGGTATATCATCCAGCGTCGTCCGCCGGTCATCCAGATATCGACTCGACCACATGATATGATACTTGCCGTGTTTGTCCAGGTTGAAGGCAAAAAATAATGGTTAAAAGGCTCAAATATCTTAAATATCTTTTGCAAACGTAGAATTTGAATAAACAAGTTTTAATGTTATTTAACTATAGATTTTAATTAAATGTAATTTAACGATAGATTTGTGATTTTGTTTTAGCATTCCGAGTTTTCGACAAAGACAATAATGGTTATATTAGTGCGGATGAGTTACGCTATGTGATGACGAATCTAGGGGAGAAATTAACGGACCAAGAAGTCGCGGAAATGATTCGAGAGGCGGATATGAACGGAGATGGAATGGTAGATTATAATGGTAAGTAGAGTGAAAGTGATGATGAAGTTGCGGAAATGATTCGAGAAGCGATTTACATTAAAATATAAAGAGATTATACCTGAAAGAATGAGAGGAAGGGAAAAAGATAGAGAAAATGAATATAAAAAAAAGCGATAATCCTAAAACTATATACAGTAGGCAATTTTGTAACTATAGGTAGCAATAAGTGTATTAAAAAACAATATGCTCACTCATTTAACAATTTATATACATTTTCTTGTGTTTTTTTATTATTCTGAAATTGATTATATTCTTTAACTAGAACATTGAATTAAGTTAGATTATATTCAGCTAACAACATTTATGTATACATATGTCCTTATAATACAGTATATTTGTATCGCTGAATATGTGTTTCATTAGACATTTAAAGAAAGCTGATTACCTGATCAAGTGCAAAGTGCGAGTGTGTAGTGTCAAGTGTGATTGTGCAGTGCAAAGTGCGAGCGTGCAGTGCAAAGTGGAGCTGAGAGAGAACGTATTAGTAAGAGATAGTCCGACGCCACAGTTGCTGATAAAAGTACTCTAAGAATAAAGGAATTAATAACAGGTTGATCTTGATTTTCTGTCAGAATGTTAGCCACTTTCAGAGCATTTCTGTCATCATTGGCAGCCTAAAAAATTCTGCCTCCAACGGCAGCAATTTTTTTCTTAAAGCGGGCTAGTTTGGACGCCTGTGACATTCTCAAGAAAAGACGCACTGGGATAATAATTGGCATGCGCGTCCCTAAGCGATGAAAGTTTATGTGTAAAACAGTAAATTCCGGTATTTATCTCAAACTTGAGATATTTTGAGCAAAAAAGCTGAAATTTTAACACGATCAAAATATTTTATGAAATAGGGAAACGAGTGTTAAATTACCTGATAGAATCTCAAGTCAATCATTTCATTAAATATTATGGACAATAAGTCTATCACAATGAAATTGTCCTTATTTGCGGAATATAAATATATCAACCAAATTTCTAACCTACCTGAAGTTTTCTGTCTTCACTGCAGCAATCTGGCATCACTGGCTCCGGCTTTACGGCGTGTATATGTTTCATTTTGAAAAGTAAAATAAATATTGTTTGTATAACCAAACAAACTGTTTTTAAAATGCAAAATATGACTGCAGATTTGATTAAAATATGACTTTCTTAATCAGATTATATATTTTCTACATTTGAACTTAGCTGAATGTGAGTGAGGTTTGTTGGGAATGGCAACAAAAATCAAAGCACAGAAGGCGCTGAATTTGTTTGGGTCTCAGAATGTAAGAAAGGTGCAGGTTGTGAGATTATATGTATAGTGCCACCAATGCTTTCCAGCGTTTTAATTGTAGTAAATTGGCTATAAGACTAATTGCAACACTGATATTCAATCCAATGTTTATTTGACTTTAACAATTTGAAAAAAAATGAGTTACCTTTACTGGGATTTGAACTCCAGACCTCTCGCTTCCTAAGCGAGCCCGAAAACCCTTCAGCCACGGTGAATTTATATGTGAACGGGCTGAAGAAAACCATACTATTCTAAATTAGGGCTTGTAACGACTTTAACTGTTGTTTAACACAGATGTAAATAATCCTGGAGCTTACTATAAGCATTTATATTTATAAAGAATCAAAGGGCTTGCAAGTTCGGTGGTATTTCTGATCTTTGCAATCTAAATCGTACTGTATATCTGCATGCATTTTCCTGTATAGGTTTATTTTTATGTATTATAATTCATTTTGCAAGGCACCAGAGTTTGATACATACGGAATTCTGCATAACTAGAGTTGCATCAAAAAATCATTTATGTTCATTTTTTTACGACAGCCACACTTTATCCTTGCATATCATCATGGCTACTTCCTTAACAAAAACACTTAAAAAAGAATTTAACAAAAAAAAAAGTTTCCTCGACTGGGATTCGAACTCGAGACCTCTCACTCACTAAGCGAGCGCGTTACCACTGTACCACGGAGGGTTATACACTGAAAGTCTGAATAATATCAAGTCATTCTAAAATTAGAACTTCCATTGCATTTCGGGTTTGTAATCCTTATTAATTTCGAGGTATTTTGTTCAGGGTTAAACCTATTGTTTAAAATTGAAGTAAAATATTTTAGCGAAAATCCTCTCGCCCAAACAGTCCGACATGTAGAATCTATATATTCCACTACTCGGTTTGTGTAGTATTCGGTAATAAATAGTATTTCATTGATAAAATCATATTCATCCGCGTAATTTGTGATTGTGCATTTATTGACAATTCTATAAGCCCAACGCTATTGTTTAACTTTAAATGCGTTGTAATTTGTTGGATAACTTGCTAACAAAATAAAATATTTCTTTCTTTTAAATCGCTAGTTTTAAGCTGTTTGAGAACTACTTGTTGTTAGGTTTGTCGTAAACTTCTGTGTCAGAGATTGAATGTCCGCTTTGTATTTAGTTATTTTAGATCAGCAAAAATACAATAAAAACAATATTAGAAATCTTCGACCATTCGGGAATTACTTTGCTTGAAAATTGATGCGCCTGTCTTTGACCATCTTTACGCAGTGATCTCCCCTGAATTTTTCGGCTTTAGTGTACATACAAAAGGGAAGTAACCGCTTCAAAAAAGTGGACTACTTTCGGCATTTGCAATTAACAACATTAGACTCTGAAATTTCGCTACCATTATTTGTTTGGTCTGACGACCCAAACAAATAAAAATGTTACAAAAATGTGAAATACTAGTTGTGCGAAAGTAAAATATATTCATAGTAAGAATCATTCATATTCATGTAACTGTTAAATCATCTACCTACCATTGAGTCTGTAGCATTACGGTGATGTTCCCCCGGGAACCTATATCCAAAGTAGAGCCGTATCTTTATTAGAGGCGCCCTATATATTACTAACACATTAACATGAAGTTTATTTTGAATATACCGATGATACGTTAAGTTAGCTAATATTTTATGATGGTTTCTTTCATTAACTAATATTAAGCTGTTCTCATTTCAGAATTCATCAAGCTGCTGTGTAACACGGAGCCGACGAACTAAAAAAGTGAAACGTAGAGAAATATAAGAATCTTACACTGGCTGCCGGTACAGACCGGAATATCTAGCTCGAGGGTAACTGTTTACGGCGGTAACGAGGCTCTGCCGAGTTTCCGCTAAACAGTTACCCGAGAGCTAGATATTCCCGTCTGCACTGACAGCTGGTGTTTGATTCTTTTTCTTGCATATTAAATATCAATTATTTTCGGAACAGAAATTACAAAAACGGATATTTTCATAACGCACTTTTTCTTATAGTAGCGTATGAACTTACAACTTCATTCATAACGGTTAAGTGACGTCATCCTAAGAACACAATTCATTCATAAAAGGCTCGCGTCAATGACGTCATTTAAAACGTACGCGACTTGTCTTACATGGGGGGTGTAAGATAGAGTTTTCTAGCACCGGTGTAAACGGTAGATAATCCTGTCTGATATGCAAGAATATTTCGTATTTATTAACATTTTAATGTGATCGCCAGTGCAATGACGGTTTATTTATTTTATCTGTTTTTTGACAATACTGCTCAGACTCTTTCGAAGTTATTTTTAGAAACATTGACGTGGTAAAACACATTTCCCCGTATATCATGCACATCTGAAAGCATTCATTTTTTGAAAAAAGATTTTTTCTTTCAAACTCATGTTTGTACCATTTTTTATTATTTCATTTTTTTATTTTTACATCTTTTACTGTCCTATTCCTTAATATTTGTAAATTTGTCAATTATGATAGAAAGAGATAAAAAGCACAAGTTGTCTTTTCCTTATTACTTGTCCACAAACACACGCACACACGATCAATTAAAACACGACGAAAGAAATCAACTGTACAATTGAATTATGAGTACTGTCATTTAAAAAAAGACACGACTCTTTCAAATAATCAATTCTATTGTATAATGAAAATTTAAAATTCGTACGGAAAGAAGTTCCGAAGAAAGTCAACATTTATAATGTCCATGAAGATCAAGGGAAAACGGTCGAAGATTCATTACATAATCAATTTTTAAGCCCTTACAAGCATAATTATATGAACTTTACCTTTGTACTGCTGAAATAATATAAGCTCCGTAGCAGACCAGCAGCCTGAATTTGGTAGCCTGCACCCTAAATGGATTGACATATATTAAACATGCGGAAACTGTCGAAAATATGGAAGGGAATATTCGCCAATATATTTAATAATTATGCCTTGTGACAGCAGAAATGGAACGGAATTACCTCACGGATTCCGCCCAGAATTACAGTAATCTGAACAAGCCAAATAAAGGGAATCGGGAGGGAATTTGACGTGTAGTATGTAAATAAGCATGAACTGTTTATGTGCGGAAAACTAGCACAGATTCTGGGCGGAATCTTGGCACGGAACCAGGGCGAAATCTAGGCACGGAATGACACAGAATCCAGGCGAAATTCTATACATGTAATCTTTTTTTTTTAATGTAGTTTAGAAGAAGTACATTTTTTCATCTACCTAACGCGACCATTGATAATTAAATAACTGGATAAATAGAGGATATTTGTTTGTTTTGCATGTAAGATTGAAATTTATTTTATGCTTTTCAGTGGATTACTGATTTATCCGTGAAAATTATATTTGATAATTTCACAGTGAAAATTATCAAAATATAATTTCACTTTTTTCAATGACGAAACTACTTTTTTAAGATTTTCCCCATGTGGTACCTCAAATTTATTTTTACGGACAATTCTGACAATGTCAGACTGTTAAAAGAAATAGCAAAGCTGAAATAGATAAATAACTTAAATGTCAAAAGTAACACAGAGAGAAAACTTACTTCTATTCCTTCAAATTCCAATCACCAAATTTCGTCTCTAAATTTTTTTTTGTTTTGTTTTTACAGTCTGAAAAATACATTCCTTCCCCTTGCAAAACTGCTCTTGATGACATTTGGGCATATTAAAGTATCCTACGAGCAATAACTGCCGTATGCTTTATGAAAAATTGAAAAGCATTGACAGCCATCACTCGTAAAATAAATAAAACAACCCAGCGTTCCTTCAGCAAGCTTCCAAGTTTTCCATTTTCTTAGCTCCTTTTCTGAATGTTTTCACTTCTGTCAACACTTATTTTTTGTCTGTTGCAATCCTCAAATAAGATTTTTTCTTTTTAAAAGGTGTATGACTAACAAATCCAAATTATATCCTTCTGAATCTTACACAATTATTTTCCTCCCATGAAATACACAACTTTAAAAAATGGCTGCCGTTTACATTTTAGAAAGCCAGGCTAATATAAATTCGCAGTAAGTAACAGAAATATGGATGGATGGTTGGAATTTTCTCCCTGCAAGAATTGTTTGTTTTTATTATTAAAACAAGCGCTCATTCATATTTTTTAATAAAATGAATAAATATCACCGTCATTTAACCTTGATTGGCGGACTTATTTTTCAGCTCAAGACTTCTTGTTTTAAATGAGAAATTCCGTCTAAATGGGGCTCTCAATGGGGGAAACAGATTTTAATATTAACGTTAAAATTATTAAAATTTTGTTTTAACTTGTTTTTAAGCATAAAATAAAAAGAAAATTTGTTTGTTTGTTGTGTAAGATGTAATTTTATTTCATCTCATGAACTTTAAAACAAAGCAAACTTTTAATTACAAAGCATTTGAACGAAAAACGTGCATTATTTTAAAATAATGCACGAAGAATTAATATCTATTTCCATTCTAACACGTCAAGAAAAAATATAATTATTATTATAAAGTTGGACTTTATGTTTGGCGGTTAAATTTGTTTTCGCCTTAGAGTTTCCAATAGAAACGTTCTTTAAAGGCCGTTCCAGTGGGTTGAAAAAAACTGTCGTTAAATCTACCGTGTGTAGAAACATTTTGAGAATAACGAATTTTGAAAACGTTGATAAAACTTTGTTTGTTTATTTTATTTCATTCTATAATTTTCCAAGCGAAATACAAATTATTAAAAGTGAAATAAATGTAAAACTTAACTCGTCTGCGACGTTAAAATAGCGTACTTGATTTTGATTGTTTTGCACGTGCTGTTTGGCGCTACATTGTGACGTCACGTAAACAACACTTTAAACGTCTGTACAGCGTTAACGACTGAATTAAAGATATTGGTGTTCGGATTTATTTTCTTAGTTAGACCATTTTCTATCATTCTAGATAGTTTTCACAACAAAATTCGACAAAAAATTGTTTTTATTTATCAGATTTTTCAAACAAAATGGCGCCCTCAATGTGAAAATACACAGGGAGATAATAAGAACGGCGAGTGCATTGTTGCAGAATAATGCACGCTTCGGGCCTTCTTTGTCTATATAGAAAAATTTCCGATAGTGTTAGAATATAAATTCGCAGTAAGTAACAGAAATATGGATGGATGGTTGGAATTTTCTCCTGCAAGAATTGTTTGTTTTTATTATTAAAACAAGCGCTCATTCATATTTTTTTAATAAAATGAATAAATATCACCGTCATTTAACCTTGATTGGCGGACTTATTTTTCAGCTCAAGACTTCTTGTTTTAAATGAGAAATTCCGTCTAAATGGGGCTCTCAATGGGGGAAACAGATTTTAATATTAACGTTAAAATTATTAAAATTTTGTTTTAACTTGTTTTTAAGCATAAAATAAAAAGAAAATTTGTTTGTTTGTTGTGTAAGATGTAATTTTATTTCATCTCATGAACTTTAAAAACAGTATTCTCACTCGTGGCTACGCCACTCGTGAGAATACTGTTTTTAAAGCTCACTCGATGAAATAAAATTTCATCTTACACACAAACAAACAAATATCCTCTATATAATTTCACTGAGTGAACACCATATGCAATATTTTCACGAGTGGCGTAGCCACGAGTGAAAATATAATAGCTGGTGTTCACGAATGAAATATATTTCAATCTTATATGTAAAACAAATAAATTTTCTTTTTATTCCATGCGTTTTAAGTAATTTAAGTAATTTTTACTGATTTTGCCGCGTAACGTCGCGCATTCTCCTTTGTGACGTCATCACATCATGACGTCACATCAACAAGTTTGAAATAAAGTTCTGTTAAATTTCTCTAATTTTGTTACATTTTTAACATAATGTCTGGTGACATCGACTTTCTTTTCCGAAAGAAGCAAAATTTACGCATGACGGCATTTATTTTTGCCTGTTATTCCATTCAGTTTTGATTTTCTTTTCATCCGCATTCAGATAAAGTCCGGCTACAGTGAAAATTATATTTTATAAATTTCACTAGTGGTTTATCAGAATATAATCATCCGGGGCCCGTCTTATCAACGGTCGTACGACCGTTTTTATCGTACGATTGTCGTACGTCGATCGTACGCTTTTGGCGGTGTCTTATCAAACGTCGCAGACTTTCATAGTCGTACGATTATCCTAAGATCATGCATTTTTTCTGCGATCGCTGAGAAGCAGTCGCAGATCAAACAAAATGGCCGCCTTACTACTTGTAATCGAGCGCCGCCGACGAAAATCACGCTGTTTTCGGCAACGAACGGTTAATATTCATGATTTAACCGATCGAGAAGTCATTTCCCGATACAGACTGAATAAAGCAGCAATTAAAGAGTTGGAGGAGCTCTGTCGGGCTGATCTTTCCTCTAAAACGTGTAGATAGCAGTCTATTTGCAGCATGACGAAGGTAAATGTATCGAAGTTTCACTGTATTTATTACTCTCTGCATTGTGTATTCGTTACTAAGCAGTTTGACCTTAACCTTGATTTATTTTTAGCCCAAGCATTATGGGTAAACATGGCGCTGTGTTATGTTTACATACAAAAAAATTAGACTTCGATCCACAATAACACGGCTTTGATTAGAGCTTTGATAACAATGCCGTTGTAAAAAAAAAGGAAAAGTGATGTTATTAACAAATTCAATAATTCTTAATACGTCAGAGGAGAGGAATTTCGAGGAATTTGGCTGAATTTGTAGATATTAGGATCCGTAAACAAGGAGTGCATAGCCTTAGTCAGAGGATGATACTATAGGAGGATTATAAACCGGTTTCATTACCTGTAAAAATGGGCAAACGTGTTTTGTTATGAAATGTAAACACTGTTCATTTTACATTTAATGGCTGGCAATATCAACAGTTGCTGAAGTTACGAGAAATCAGTAATAAACGATAAAGGATAAATAATTTATGACATAGCACTCGTCATGTCGTCTATTATTAAAGCTTATCATAAGTATAGCACTAGCAGGTAAGAATAATTTCTTTACATGATAGCTAATAAGTTCTGATTTTCACAGCCCATTGAATAGAAATGTCATATTTTAGGTATGTATAATAAAAGCCAACACTTGTTAGTTTTCTTTTTTTTCTTTACATGTGTGTGTTTTTATTTATCTCGTGGCCACGAGATACTTAGTCCAACTAATTAGACTTGTCAAAGAGACACCGGGATAATTTTGGACGGGCGCTGTCTTTTCCCAACGGTTTGACAGTAATAAGAAAAACGACAGTAATAAAAAAAGTCTAAAAAATGGGTCAAACCGTTCACGCCAAATTGATTAGGCTACGAGATACTATGTCATGGCCATGAGTTACTAAGTCACAGTGACGCTAAGTGTAAAATTAGCGACAAGTCAATAAGTTGTATAAATTGCACTTTTACAGGCTGGTGAAGAAGGGGTATCCTTGTACTACAGCACATGTCTAGCTAATTGGGGACAGTAACATAAATGGTGTAATCTGATCAATTGGTTATTTATCACGTGGCCACGACTAAGCTATCTCGTGGCCACGACTTAGTAACTCGTGGCCACGACATAGTATCTTGTGGCCACGACTTATAGGTATCTAGTGGCCACGACTTAATAACTCGTGGCCACGACATAGTATCTCGTGGCCATGAGATAAATAAAAACACACACATGTCACATTTGTGCCTACCGTAAAATCATATAAGATCTAGATATATTTTTATCAAGTAATTTTTTATTCAAGCATATCAATAAAGCAAATTTTCGACTTTCTTTCATTGCAGGTTCTTATTGGACTTCGATGAACCTCGCAAAAGGCGATTTCATATCAGAAGTTGGAGATCCTCCACGGGGTGTCTAAAGCCAGAGCTGCCATTTACATTCACCAATTCATACGAAGTGTAAACCTTTGATTAAAGAATATTAGGTGAGTATGTGGAGCTGTACACATATACAAGTAATTTTTACTTACTTATAATAAATTCTATAATAGTATACAGGGTTATATTGAATCTAATTCAATTTAATTTCTGAAACACTTCGTCAATTAGCATTCATTGATACTCTTGTGATTACATTCATACACAGTAGTCTATTGCTCAATACAAATCTGTGCAAAATTTTATCTATTTTTACTAGATATATTATTTGAAAAAAAAAACTAAGGCAATCCTGTATATCACAGGTAAATATGCACCACATGTTTGCTGTTGTTTGGTACCCCATATGTAAAACATATGTGTTTCATGTGTTTTGAAAAACATGTGTTTAAAAACATGTGTTTTTCATATGAGAGATTGACATATGTAAACAGGACCATATTGAAAAGCATGTGTCAACAAGCATATGTTGAACTCGTGGTTATCACATGTTTTTTATATGAGATGTTTTTTTTTTTAATATAGTTTCTTTTTATATAATTATGTAAAATATATGTGAACTTTCGTGTGTTTTTCATATGATTAAATCTATGTATTATATATATTCTGCAAACTTTTACACTTTTTACAGTCCCTATTAGATTCTAAATGATTGTACATAAATTCTGAAAAGATCCTTTGTTCATTGTCAATCTATGTGCTAACTTATGGTTCTGGTAAAAGAATAGTGTTGCCATTCATGTTTTTATTCATTGTATATTTTAGTGTTTATTAAGTGAAAGAAGCCAAAAATGTGGTGACCCATAGGGAGTTACCATCATATCATAAAATTTATGCTCAAATTAAGATTTATCAATTTTGTAAGTATTTTAAAAAAATATTTCATGTATATAAAGGGAGGTGATAAAAAGATTATTTTGTCAAATTTTTCAATAAGAAATGAATGCATATATTTTGATTATTACATATTGTACAGTGTAAGAAATTAGGATTTGAATCCACTAGGCTTGTCGGACTACCAGATTGGAATATTCACTAGCCCAAAAGACATTTCACTAGCACGATTCATTTGTTCAAAACAATTGTTTATATATTGCCTCTGAAAATACAGTAGCCTGGTCGGGCTTGTTACTGTGAAAAGTTGGTAGCCCGAGGAGAAATTTAGTAGTCAGGGGCTATAGGACTACTGCTAATTTCGAACACTGATTGTATGGACAAATATTTGAAGTACATACGTTACATATTCATCAATGTTTGAAAATTGTTTTATAAGCATAATTATATACATATATATATATAGTTTTACTTACACGTGGTACTGAACACTTAACACTTGTATGAATTATCGAGTTCCAGCAAACCAAACTCTGGAACATAATTTACCATTTGTAATGAAAATAATAATTTTTTGTGAAAAACATAAGTCTATATCATACATGTAACAAACAGTGACCTTTTCTTGGCCCACCATATGAAAAAACGTGTTATTCATGTGTATCCATATGAAAAACATGTGTTTGCATCATATGTAAAACATATGGAGCACTTTTCTGAAGAAACCATATGTTTTTTACCATATGTAAAACGTGTGTCACATACATTTAACATGTGGTGCATAATTTACCGGTGTACTTACATGGGTTTTGTCTGATATAATCAGGGCCCTTTCTGAACTTTGAAAAAAAAAATGCATTATGCCAGCTCTTTTTGTTTTAAGAATAGTTGGCATTCACTGTCTTATGACTCTTACTTGTTCATAATGTTTATATATTAGATAATAATGGTAGCTAATTTGATATTTTATGGGGTTTCATATGAGCAAAGGAAAACCCTATTCCTACCACTTCTTTAATCAGTACATACATGTATACTCTTTTCATTTAACGTCTATAATTAAATACCACTTATACTTTTATTTCAGATTTCCAACTGAGAGGTCAAGATTACATCATTTGAAGAGGAAATTCTATGAGGAATGTAGAACCCCAAACGTAATCGGTAATTGATCATTAATTACTGAACATTAGTTTCATATATATACATATATTTAAAAGCAATGTTTTAAATATAATATTATGCTTTTGGAAATGCTTGTTACATTGTTTTATGTTTAAAATCATTTGATATCATTCCTACAGGCACAAGTGGCACTTCTTTGTATATAATCCTTGCTAAGAAAATATCAATTTCAGCTTCTTTTTTTGTAGGAGCAGTAGATGGAACCCTCATCCCTATTCAGGGTCCATCACAGGATGAGGCAGCTTATGTCTGCAGAAAAGGGTTCCATGCCCTTAATGTTCAGGCAGTAGTCGATGCTGAAATGAGGTACACTATTTTATGTCAAACATTCAAGTCCTGTGTTAAATTACAAAAAAATTATAAAATAGAATCTAATTTAGTTTCTTAATCCAAGAAGTGTTCCAGGAGGAACTTATTTTCATTTGACAACTGTTTAAATCAATATAATGAATATGAACTTAACTTACACTTTTATAACATTAAAATGCTAAGGAGAAAAAAGGGAAGCATACTACTGGCAAGTTATAAAAAAAAAAGTACAACTTCAGATAAATTTATTAAATCAATATATTTCCTGTACATTAATGTATCAAATTGATGTAGCTGTTGTAGATTTACTTATCAAATAAATAGAGGATATTCAAGTTTTTTCTATAAATACATGATTTATTTTCATCGACTGGTATGAAAATAAATATTTCATGAGTGGCGGTAGTCACAAGTGAAATATGGTAATTTTCATGCCACAAGATGAAAATAAATCATGTATTTACAGAAAAAACTTGAATTTTCGGTTTATTATGTACATTTTTCTCTTTCTGGACATTTAAATTTGAAAGACTCTCCCTTAAATTTTGAGTACTGGCAGAATTTAAAAGAAAGTAGTCCGGCAGGTCACCAGTGAAAATACAGAAAATATGTTTCACTGCAGTGAAAAATAAATTTTTACAGTGAAAATACGGCAAATGAAAATACGCATTTTATTTCATCAATATTTCTCAATATTTCATTTAAAAGTATATAATAAATAAACTTCTTGTAGATTCACAGATGTTGTTTCAAGGTGGCCTGGTTCACAGCATGATGCGGCCATTTTCAATGCTTGTGGGTTAAAGGTGAAATTTTTCACAATCAATTTCTCATGACATGAATTAAAGCTGCATTACCCTTAATGGACTTCTAATTATATTAGTAAATGCTTGTGCTAACATCATAGTAAATGATTAAGGACAAAAATATTTTTTCTTTCTGATTTTATCTAGCTTTTGTGAATTTTCTAAAGAAAACTATATGTCATCTGAAAATAACTGCTTTATGATAACCTATCATTTTTCAGACACATTTAGAACAAAGTAATAATGGGTTGTTATTATGGGATAGTGGTTACCCTCTAAGGAGGTACCTCTTGACCCCAAAGGTGAATCCGACAACACCACAAGAGGAAGCCTTCAATAAACACCATAGCAGAGGCAGAATGGTGGTAGAAAAAGCCTTTGGTATACTGAAGTCACGTTTCAGGTAAAATATTGCAAATCATTCAAAGTAATTATTGTATTAGTTTAGTTTATACAAATTTATTTTAGTTCGATTGTGTTGGAAGCTATAAGCTTATTGAAACACTCTCAAATCCGTTCCTGGAACCAACCAGTACTAAGCAAAGAATGTAAAGTTTCTTGCTCAAGGAAACAACAGCGTGGCCCTGACAGGATTTGAACCCACGCGGTCAGCAATCCTTAGATTAATAGTCCGACGCGTTAACCACTCGGCCACGCCGCCAAATTGTATTGATCCATTTTATCATAATGTGTTTCACTATATGACCTGTATTGATAATGAATTTACAATATGTTTAAATGATGCTGTCCCAACTTTGATCTCTACTTCTGGCCCTATTTTTGTGAAAATGTCATGCCACTGAAGTAATGACATACCACATGAAACAAATAACATACATAAGCCGCGTCACAACAAAACCATCATAATGGGTTTGCGACCAGCATGGATCCAGACCAGCCTGCGCATCCGCGCAGTCTGATCAGGATCCATGCTGTTCGTTTACAAATCCTATAACAAGTAGAAAAACTGTAAGCTAACAGCATGGATCCTGATCAGACTGCGCTCTGGTCTGGATCCATGATGGTCGCAAACCCATTATGCTGGTTATGTCATGACGCGGCTCATATATTTATGCCTTTATTGCAGATGCCTACACAAAAGTGGTGGTGTTCTACCGTTTTCACTAGAAAAGAGCAGCCAAGTTGTGGTAGCATGTATGAGGCTACATAACTTTTGTAAAACTAGAGGAGTACAAGAGCCTGTGGAGATCATCACACAGGATGATGATGATGATGATAATAATTTACCAAATGGAGATGACAGAAGTAATAATAACATTAGACAGGAATTAACCCATTACTTCATGAGCATTTTGTGAAAAATGGCTGTTTTCATTGAAAAGTCTCCCGTTACAAGTTCAAATTGCTATAATACTATAAAAACTGCTTCAACACTAATCAAACTTGGCACAAATGTTGACTGGACCATTGCCCTTGCAACAACATGCTCAGACATAAATTTTCTGTTACCATGGCAACGAGGGGACATCTCAAAATTGCCAAAAATCACTATTTTGCGTTGATTTTTATCCATCATAATTGATTTCAAAGTGCTGCAACTTCTCAATGGATTGAGATAGAGTCAAATGCTTTTCAGCGTTGGTTACACGTTACCTTATGATCAATCTGGGGTCATTTATAGCCTCTCACAAGACCAAAATTTTCTTGGCGATGAGGGGGACTCCGCCCCCCTTCAAACCCCCCAAACAGAAGGGGGCACATCCCCCTTCTGGCAACCCCCTGATGTATCTTTTGGTTGGGGGGCCGCGCCGAAAAAGTGGTCACTTTTTTTAACAACATTTCTCAAACAAAAACAAGTGTAAGGGGCTTAAAGAAGGCATTTTTTCACCATTTGAGACAACAAAAAGAGGGGGGGGGGGTGAAAAAGGCGTTAAAAGGCGTGTATATGAAGTAATGGGTTAACAGAATATGATGAAAATACTTGAAATTGCCCTAAATCGCGTTTTTCCATGTTTAAACATGGCCTGTCATATAAATTTGAAGAAAAATTGTTGTTTGGTAGATTTTTTTTATTTTTTTCATTAATTAATTAATTCTGAAAAAATGTTTTTAAGACATAGAAATTAAAATATAATTACTTGTTCTGGTCACTTGAAATATAACATTTCACTCAATTAAAACAATTAAATCTATGTTTTGATCTCAATTAAGCACCCATGTATTATTAAAAGAATTACTTTGTATTTCACATAAACCAAAATTAGCACAGTACAGTAGTTAACTTATTGTCAGAGTCAATGATACCTTTGATAAGAAAAAATTATATTTGAAATGAATAATAAACATTAAAGGGGTTAGGTAGTAATATTAAATAATATAAGTAAACTATACATGTGAAAGCTATTCAGTTAATATGTTGAATATTAATTTGTGATTTCATGAAATACATTAATTCATTGAATCATTGTGAAAAATAACTGCTAACAAGATTGCATTTGAGAAAAATGCTATGCCACCGCATTAATACAACACTAAATAGTAGTGTAGAAACAGATATTTTTTGTTTCTATACAATTGAAGATTGTCATAATGCATAGATCCCTGACCTATCTAATTCTTATCATCAGATTAGTGGTTGAATCTATTGTTAATCCAATAAAAGATCAGAGTAGGAATATATCAATGCACTCGAGTCTGGTGAATTTGGTGGTGAAGGTCATATTTTCACACAGCCTAAATTTCATGACTATATCAATGGACAACACAGTAAGACACTTTGTTAAAATCTAAATCCAGCTGATATCAAAATTCACTTTACATCTTAATCTGTGCACATGGTTCAAATTTCATAGCTGTACATCAAAGGACAAGAAAGTAGGGTCACATCATCAAAGTCTAGATCACCTGATATCAAAGTTCAATTTTACAACTTAAACTGTGCACATGGTCAAAATTTCATTGCTGTACATCAAAGGATAAGAAAGTAGGTCACTTTCCCCTTGGGCAAGGCAAAATTTTGACCCAAGGGTTTAATTCAAAACAATCTTGATACAGGTCCACCAAACAACATTTCAAGTCAAATATCTAAGCTGTAGCTTTCTCCCATTCAGAAAACATTTGTTTTATTTTCTGTTTTTACTATGTGTACATAATGAGAATCACTGCCCCCGGGCAGGGCCAATTTTGACACCAAGGGAAAAATTTGAACAACTTTGGTAGAGGACCTATAGATGATATTATATAGCAAAGATCAAAGCTCTATGCCTTGTTCCTTCAGACAAAAATATTTTTTTTTTTTTTTTTACTATATGTACATAATGAAAATCAATGACCCCCGGGGTGGAACCAATTTTGACCCAAGGGCTATAATTTGAACAATCTTGGTAGAGGTTCACTTCGCAAAGTCTAATGCCATATATTTAACCTCTAGCCTTTGTCAATTCAGAGAAGAAGTTTTTCAAGTTTTTACTTTATACATATAAGGAAAACTATCGCCTCTGGGGCAGGGCAATTTTAACACTAGGGGCATAATTAAAACAACTTTAGTAGAGGACCCATGATATTACATACCAAATATAAAATCTCTAAGCCTTGTACCTTCAGACAAGAAGTTTTTTTTTTTTACTATATGTACATAGTGAAAATCAATGACCCCTGGGGGTGGGGCCAATTTTGACCCCAGGGCTATAATTTGTACAATCTTGCTAGAGGTTCACTACACAATGTTTCATGCAAAATATCTAACCTCTAGCATTTGTCAATTGCTAGAATTTTTTTTAAAGTTTTTACTATAAGTTTTTACTATATACATATAAGGAAAACCAATGACCCCCGGGGCGGGGCCGATTTTGACCCCAGGGCTATAATTTGAACAATCTGGGTAGAAGTCTACCAGACAATGCCTTATGCAAAATATCTAAGCTCTAGGCCTTTTGGGTCTTTACAAGAAGGTATTTTAAGTTTTTACTATATGTACATATAGTGAAAATCAATGACCCCCGGGGCGGGGCCGATTTTGACCCCAGGGCTATAATTTGAACAATCTTGGTAAGGGTCTACCAGACAATGCCTTATGCAAAATATCTAAGCTCTAGGCCTTTTGGGTCTTTACAAGAAGGTATTTTAAGTTTTTACTATATGTACATATAGTGAAAATCAATGACCCCCGGGGCGGGGCCGATTTTGACCCCAGGGCTATAATTTGAACAATCTTGGTAGAGGTCTACCAGACAATGCTTTATGCAAAATATCTAAGCTCTAGGCCTTTTGGGTCTTTACAAGAAGATTTTTTTAATTTATTCTTATAATTCCTTTTGGTTGCCATGGCAACCAGATTTCTGCATGGAATGAAATTCTTTGAACAACTTTGGAAGCCCTTCACCCAAGGATCAATCCTGCCAAGTTTGGTTGAAATTGGACCAGTGGTTTTTCACAAGAAGATTTTTGAAGTTCACTATATAATCTATATAACACACACACACACAAACAAACAAACAAACACACACACACACACACACACACACAGGTGAATCGCTATATGCCACCGCATCGCAGATGCTGCGGTGGCATAAAAATATAGCTTTCAGAAATATCCCCTTGTCTTACAACTATACCTGTTAAATATTAATAATTCAAATACTGCACATTTTTTAACATCATTTTTCATTGGAATACAATGATGTTTAAATTTATGATTGAAGAATTTTTTCCCCTCTAAAAATGTTGTTTGCTGTATTATGACTTTGTTACAAAGATTTCTGATAAGTTATATGGCCATTTAAAAGAATTTGTTTGCAAATTATAACCCTCACCTTGTCACTAGATTATATAAGCAAACAACCATTTAAATGGGGTAATATAACCTGTCAAAATTCTTTTTTAACTAACAGTATAACAAGTTTCATGTTGATGTCTTTTATAGCTTTTAAATCATTCTATATTACAGGCAATTATGTTAAAAATTCTAAATTGCCTAAAATTCTAAGTTTAAAAAGGACTTAACAATTGCAACTATCATAATTGCTCAACTGTTACTTCAAAACAAACATGGTAAAAACAATTCAAAATACAGATAGGACAGAAGTGTTTCCTGATAAAAATAGACACCAACACTATGTTAGGGAGGGTGGGTGCTTAAATGAAAATTTTACAATGACTATAAATTAATGATTAAGAAATAATATATCCTAAATTTTGATTTTAGTGCTAAATAAAATCACTGTTCGGAGTCCAGATGTAAGAAATTACATCACGGGGACAAAGCCCCGTTGATATAATGCTGCACATCTGAAGGACAAACATTGATTTTAATATATCAATGGTTAAATTTACTGATTGAGATATATTATTTCAATCCTAACACATGTCAACTAATAAATGCTGCAGTACCCGATATTAAGCTAACTTGTGCCTGTAAAGTTTCCATATTAATATTCAGCTCATAAAATTTTTAATGGTTTCATCAAATGTCCAAATTAATAAGAATGTCAACATTGATTTTATGACCATTATAACACACAATTTCGGTTCTTCTGAGTTCATAAGGGAAACATACATGTCGTGTTAGAATTTTAAATAAGTTTGTCTAATCTTTTTTTTATGCCATCTAAAGACTGATTTAATGTTTTTAATGTTGAATTCAATTCTGTCATAATTGCAGTCTGTTGTTCAACAAGTTGATATATGTCATCCTCTGTTTTCTCTGAAAAATGAAATCAAAATAACTCAGTCTAAAAGATTGATGTATGTACAATTTTCATGTACATACTTAGTGGAACAAGTTTAGATATGGTCAATTTGCAAAAAGTGCATTTAAGTTACAAGAAATTACTTCCAAAACACACTGCATTATATAAATAGCTTATATTCTGATTCAATGTGCAAGTACTGTATTTCAATGTACTAATAATGCCTCAAATCAAGTTATGGGGGTTTTTGTGTATGAGTAGTTAAGGTTGTTTTCTTCACATCACCTGCCCCACACGGCTGTGTGTTTAAAACCCAACAGAGACTTTGGGTTCTTTTTCCTTTTGTGGAAGCTACACATATCTATATCTTATGGGTGATCTGTGGTTCTACTCAAGTGCATGCTTTTCAAGGCCTCAGTTCGCAATCACTAGTATGTTGAATCATGCAAGTTAATAAATGAATAATAATAGAATTGGAGTAATACTATAACATAATAATACTTACTGTCATATTTTGCCTTCTTTGGCACTGGCTCATTATCACCTACAATTTAATGTGCATGAGTATTATTGAATTATTTCCAGCTTGAATAAGAAATAAAACGACAGTTGTTTATGTTAATGAAGGTATTTTTTCATAAATATATATGTATACAAGTTTCCAGAAGATTTTAGAAAGCTTTTCTTTTTGAGTTTTTGGCACACTTAACCTCAGTTAAATAAAATGCAACAATCCTATCATTTTTTATAAAAAGTGACATGGTGTGACTATAAATAATTTCAACAATACATGTCAACATATATTATTGATAAGACATTATGTACTTTGTTAAATTGCTGAATAAACATTATGTAAAGTTAAGTTATGTTATTCTTACCTTCAAATCCTTTATCCTGCAAAATTTCCTTTCTTCCCAAAGCTAAAAAAAGAAGCCTGTATTAGTTATTACATAACTTAAAGTACAAGTCACATGTCCATAAACTGCACAATGTGACATGCTAACTAATAAATGTGAATCTTAAGTATGTAACCTTCTGGTATAAGTATGTAGCCTTCTGGTATGTAAAATTATGTAGTCTATGGATTGCTGCATAATTCACAATATTTGTGTGTCTTTTCTAATTGTATATTTCTGCTCATGACTGTATACCTTACATGTATATAAATATGTATACATCTACCTAGATACCTATTATAGGAAATGACAGCTTAGTTTATGTAACAATATAATGTTAAATCACAGAAAAACAGATACACTAATCTACTTTATTTCATGCTTTCCAGTGTTTTATTGTAATATATAGATGATTATATTCTGATAAACCACTAGTGAAATTTATAAAATATAATTTGCACTGTAGCCGGACTATATCTGAATGCGGATGAAAAGAGAATCGTAACTAAATGGAATGACAGGCAGAGATAAATGCCGTCGTGCGTAAATTTTGCTTCTTAAGGAAAAGAAAGTTGATGTAACCATACATCATGTTAAAAATGTAACAAAATTAGAGAAATCTAACAGAACTATATTTCAAAATTGATGATATGACGTCATGATGTGATGACGTCACAAAGGAAATGCGCGACGTTACACGGCAAAATCAGTAAAGAATACTTAAAATCACTTAAATAGCATGAAATAAAAAGAAAATTTATTTGTTTTACATATGAGATTGAAATATATTTCATTCGTGAACACCAGCTATTATATTTTCACTCATGGCTACGCCACTCGTGAAAATATTGCATCTGGTGTTCACTCAGTGAAATTATATTTCAATCTTACATGCAAAACAAAACAAATATCCTCTATATATCAGTAACAGAAGTGAAAGTGTGAAGAATTCAATCTATGTTTATCATAATTAATTTTATTTATTCTATGTTTAACTTGGGAACAAAAGTCTTAATTTTCTTAAAATAGTCTATTCATTTAATACTGTTAAGATGTTTGGATTAAGTTATTGTGCTTCACTTATAATTTATTTTAAGTAAGTTTGGTCATTCATCATGAAATTCATTCACATTTAATGACATGATCACAGTATCATTCTACATGTAGTTATAAGTGCAATACAAAACTTTACCAAGAAAGGTGTCTGCACCATTTTCTATCCCTTCTACACTGCAGGTGGGTATTGTCTGTAGAATCTGTGTAGAAATAGCCATGTATATAGAAAATTAGTGAAAAGTCAGGAGATTTGAAATGATAAACTGGTGTGTAACCCTTTACATATAATCTTAAAAAAGTAAGTTTATAGCTTCACTTGTTTCAGAAACAAAAAAGATATGCAGGATACTTTTTAAGTGGACATTACATTTTTCAAAAAGCAATGATGATGATATTTGTTTGTATGTAACATTTATTAAAGAAAAAATATAGGGAAAGGACTATACAGATCACATATAAATTCTAGGGAAAAATATTTCCATACTAGCCATTCTACAACAATTTTCTATCATACATCTTCAACTTAGTCTATATATAAACTTTACATATGAGATATTTGTATATAAGACAATGTTGATCTTAAGAAACTGTCAATGTCAATGTCAGAACAGTGTTGCAGAAAAAAATGCAATTATTAGGAGGAAATTTGCAATGGGAAGTAATTTAAAAGCTGGAAAAACAGTTTATGTATCTTCAGACAATGTCTATTTTTTTTCTATGATGGTTAGACCATACTAACTATTAAATCTATTGATACCTTGCTCTCCCATGCCTTCAGGTCTAAGATAGGGGCTGGGCCACCACCTGTTTTTCTGGTTTCCGCAATATACTGTATAGTTTTCTTCTTGGTTTGTGACTGAAAAGATAATCAATCATATGTATTAGCATTATATAAAATTCCACTTGTGTCTGTAATGAATGCAGAAACTAAAAGTATCTAGAAACTGTCAACACCTTATCTCACCTTCTTGTTCTTGTGATGTAATATAAAGACATCACTTCATGAAAATATGTAGAAGGGCAGAGTATTTACAGGTGGACGGGTGAAAAATAATTCCTGCTTTTACAGCAAAAAGGTACATGTTACCCTTTAATATGAAATGACTTGTTACTTATAAATGTGCTGTATGTTAAAAAAATTGATTACAGCATGAACATTAACAATTTTGAAACATCTAAATCTTTTACAAATTAGAGTCAAAATGTCATGCAATGAATGAATTGTGGGTGTTGAAAAAATTGAGCAGGAGAGAAAGGTTGACATTCAAAATACTTTATTTTGGTAAAAGATCTATTTTTGGTTAAATATTCAGCTAAACAAAGCTTTCAAATTACAAATTATCAGATTTTACTCTTTATTTAGAATTATTTTCACATGTTATTTAAAAAACATGATAGTTAAATAAATTTAAAAGAAATTTTAGCATTAAAATACAAACCTTCAAGTCAATCCATTAACTGCTACATATATGTATAAATATATAACAAACACATTCTGACTTCACACAAAGTAGATAAGTTATATTTAAAATTCTACATGTTATAGGTGGTCACAATGTAAATATTAAGAACCATTAAAAAGTTTTTTTTTGAAAAGACCAACTTCACTTGTCCTGTTTAGGGGAACACAGCTTACCATACATACTTCATTCATTATTTTATTCATTCAGTAACTATTTCATTGATTTCAATAATTTTCTGTGATTAAAATATTATACTTAAGGATAAGCATATACATAGTATATATTTAAGGATAAGGGAAACATGAAAAGTTATAAGTGACAAGTGTACACTATTTATTTGCAAATACAAAAAAAGTTAACAATTAGAAAGACGATTGATAACGTATAGGCACATTATGCATATTTGTTAATTCTTTAGAAATGTCAAACATGTGTTAAATAATGTTTTGATATTGATTTAGGAACCTGTAAAATGATTAACAATCATATATGTGATTTAACAGATTCAAAATTGTTGGATGCAGAAAAACAGAGCCCCAGAAGTATTAAATATACAAATGTGACAATGAGTGGCATGATTCATTACCCTAACTAACAACATCACAGTGGCCAGTGTTAATTTTATAATATAATAATCCAAACCAGTGTATTTTATAGAATTGGTCAACTTATAGAAAGTCGCAATTGGTCGAATTTATTTTATGTCAAAAATTTGTAAAATTTGCTGAAAAATGAATGAAAGAAATAACATAAAATATGGGTCAAAGTAGTTAAATACATGTATCCACATACTGCCAGTTTTCAATCACAACCACTTTTCAATCATCCCTAGATTTTTTTTATTTTTGACCTTATTTGTCATGTAACCAAACTGTAAGCACATCTTGTATTCACCTTGACTAAATTTATCAGCAGCAATGTTAATTATGGCGATAAAAAAAGAAAATGCTAGCATTTTAGTTCAAATTATGTAAAATGTGTGTTTTCCACTAATCCTTTAATTTCCAAGTTACAAATCACAATAATTTTCTAAAAATAATTGATTTACAGACTCAGTTTTTAATCAGTCTGCAGAAATGGATATTAAGTTGGACAACTGTTTCAATATCATGAAGTCATAATGTTTACTGCACTTAGAAAGCTATTATTTTAATATGTACATATTTTACCATACAATTCTTAATTTAAAGGTAATACGTCAGTAAAGTAACAGTCACTTAACCAAGGAAAAACATTCTCTCTGATAACTTTTCAGTAAGCTTTCACTAGAATGGTGTCATATAGACCCTAAGATCCTAAAAATTTCACAAGAACATGCTTTCTCTGTTATGCAAATTGAAATGTACATCCATACCCCAATTATGACAGCTTTACCACTGCAAATAGATATCAAGATTGAAAAATGGCATTATAATTAGGTTAAAATTGTTTATTACCATTTATCTGAAGTTGAGTTTGTCAAAATTTCTCCATAATACATAACTGATCATATTTTAACATTGTATGACAATTTTTATGTGGTACAGTTTATATTTTGTAAACTGATTGAAAAGTGGTTGTATAATTTTGAAGAACAGGACAATGGGTCAGTAATGATTTGTCCTCGATTCATAATAATAATTCAGGTAAAATTTTAAAAAGTTAGTGCATTTATTAGCTAAAATGATAATATTCGCAGAATTGAAAGAGATTTTTATTAAATATAATTTCACTGTCAGTTATTGTTGAAAAATCTGTTAGCTGATCGGAAAGAGGCAGTACGGGGCTATATATCAGATATGTCATTCTTTGTATATTGTGAAATAGAACTAATCCGAGAGTAGATCGAGTGACATTGAATCAGTACCGCTACAGACCACGGCTGTAATTTAAGCCTTTTAGATGTTTTAAAGCGATATATAAAGTTTTGCAAGTACAATTTATGTAAATATACATGTAAATATCGTAAATGATCTATTAATAAACATTGCTGGTTACCTTTCCACTACATCCGCCCAAAAACGGGCTTTGTCCGCGGCTGTAATTGTCTGTGAAAACTTGCCGGTGGCTACATCAGCAGTTTCACACTTGCTAATGAGCATATCACGCTCTTGAGTTGTCCAATTAACTTTTCTTGCCTTGTCAGACATCGCTGAATTGTAGCAGACATCGTATTTCAAGTTTGACATTAAAATGCGCGTTACCTCCTTTTTTGAAGAGTACGTGTTAGTGCGCAGGCGTAAGAATCGTACGCTTATGAAAATTGTAAGATTTTAGGTTGAACGTACGACCGCGTTGATAAGACAGTCTTACGATCGAGCGTACGACAATCGTAGATCAAAATCGTACGCTAAGATTTCCAAAATCGTACGATCGTTGATAAGACGGGCCCCTGATATATTACAATAAAACACTAGAAAGCATGAAATAAAGGTTTGTATTTAAACTTGCCTACAGAGGTTAAAAATATTTATTACATCCTTTTCGGTGGTTTATAGAAATATATCAGTGATATAAAAGTGGTAATTTCACTGTTTGAAACAGTGAAATTACCACTTTGATAATTTCACTGTTTTGAATTTAAGCCCCTTACGTTGTTTCAGTGAAATACCAGCGTGCACAGTACTGGGTACCAACTTAATGACGTGACGTCCTAAATGACGTCACGTTGTATTATTATTTGGCGCGCTTTTCATTCAGTATTAGGTTTAATGTCTTTTTAAAAGGTTTCTTTGCATATAATAAAAAGAAAATTTGTTTAGTTTAGTGTAAGATCGTAATATATTTCACCTTGTGAACACCAAAAGTTCATATTTCACTCGTGGCTTCGCCACTCGTGAAATATACCTTTGGTGCTCACTCGGTGAAATATATTCCGATCTTACACTGAACTAAACAAATATCCTCTATGTATCCAAAATAGTTTGTATATATTTCATACTTAATTTGATATTCATGAAGTTATCTTCTGTTAAGTTTATGGTTAAATATACATGTTTATTATATACTTATAAATGAAATATTGAGAAATATTGATGAAATAAAATGCGTATTTTCATTTTCCGTATTTTCACTGTAAAAATTTATTTTTCACTGCAGTGAAACATATTTTCCGTATTTTCATTGGTGTCTTGCCGGACTACTTTCTTTTAAATTCTGCCAGTACACAAAATTTAAGGGACAGTCTTTCAAATTTTATCCCAAAAAAGAGAAAAATGTATATAATAAACAGAAAATTCAAGTTTTTTCTATAAATACATGATTTATTTTCATCTTGTGGCATGAAAATTACCATATTTCACTCGTGGCTACCGCCACTCATGAAATATTTATTTTCATACCACTCGATGAAAATAAATCATGTATTTATAGAAAAAAACTTGAATATCCTCTATATGTTTATATGACTACTCTTTAAAAATTACTTCTAATTGTATTATAATAATGCAACCGAAAAATATCACATTTTGTTTTCCTTCACAAATATAGAGGATATTGAATGAGTGTAAGTTCAATACTGAATTTATTGCACGAGTTGAATAAAATTATATTATGCGAGCCTCTGGCGAGCATAATATTATTTTTATTCAACGAGTGCAATAAATTCAGTATTGAACTTACACGAATTTAATATTCTATTTATCACATTCCCAAAATAAAGACAGTTTAAATGAAATAAGAGTCATTTTTCATTGACGCGCCTATAGTATAACGTGTACATTTAGCGCGTCTTTACACTATGTTTAGATAACGCTAATGACGTCACGTCAAAATATATGCACGGCCGTGCAATACCATTTTTACGGAGTAGCAAAATCGGCACGGGTGTGTGATAAAAATAACTTTTGAATTGATCACCTTGTTTTCAACTATTATATAGAGGATATTTGTTTGTTTTGCATGTAAGATTGAAATTTATCAAACACCAGTGCCGATTTTGCGACTCCGTAAATATGGTATTGCACGGCCGTGCATATATTTTCACGTGACGTCATTAGCGTTATACAAATATAGTGTAAAGACGCGCTACATGTTTGCGCTATACTATAGGCGCGTCAATGTAAAATGACGCTTATTTCACTTTAAACAGTCTTTATTTTTGGTGTGTGATAAATAGAATATTAAATTCGTGTAAGTTCATTACTGAATTTATTGCACTCGTTGAATAAAATACTATTATGCTCGCCAGAGGCTCGCATAATATAATTTCATTTAACTCGTGCAATAAATTCAGTATTGAACTTACACTCATTCAATATCCTCTATTTATCACATACCCGTGCCGATTTTACGACTCCGTAAAAACGGTATTGCACGGCCGTGATATATTTTGACGTGACGTCATTTGCGTTTTAAAGACGCGCTAAATGTTAATGTTACACTATAGGCGCGTCATAGAAAAATGATTCTTTTTCACTTTTAACACTCTTTATTTTGGATATGTGATAAATAGAATATTATATTCGTGTAAATTCAATACTGAATTCATTGAACTCGTTGAATAAAATAATATTATGCTCCAGAAGCTCGCATGATATATTAACTTTATTCAACTCGTTCAATAAATTTAGTATTGAACTTATACTCATTCAATATCCTCTAGTTATAAGTACTCTATTAATATAACAGAACTTTTATTTTCTAGACTTATTCAAAGGTACATGTCTAGGTAACATGCATTGAATACATATATACAACAAAATCACATAAATATATGTATGGCGAGTGATTATGATAAATATAAACCATAATATAACAATTAAAAGCACCAACTTCTTAAGAGGATGAACTACAATTGAGAGTTCAAAATTGAATTTCTTAGTTTTAAAGCTTCTTTAATATATTTGCAAACATTTATTAATATCGTATTACTATAAATACTCAGTAATTCTATTAATATTACACTATTGATGGCAGAATTGATATTCATTTTGCTAGGAAACATGAAGTCTAAGAATGATTTGTTCAGATGTTTAAAAGTATACCTTTTCAGACTCAAAGGTAGTGAAATATTTCTGATCAACTTTAAACACTTGGCATATCACAGTCTGCAACAGTCCCAGCCTGCAATTGTGAAAAAATGTTGGAAACTTGACAAAATGGCATCATCTTGATGTGGTAGACATATATCCACAGTTCTTTCAAAATCCTTCAATGCATGACATTGCTACAGTTTGGAAACTGATGTGTACCTTCAAACTCTTCTAATGAGCATAAGTACCTTCAAACTATTACAGTGACCTTTACCTTAGAGGAAGGATCATGGGTCTTGTACACAATACGTCGCATTGATGTGGTAGACATATGTGCCATGTAACTTTAAAATTCTTCAATGTATGACAAAGTTACATTCCGGACACGAATGTGTATCCTCAAACTCTTCTTGAGAAAATGAGTACCTTCTAACTGTAAGAGTGACCTTGGAGGTAGAGACATGGGTCTTAAACTCGACATGTCGTCTTCATGTGGTAGACATATATGCTACGTTATTCAAAAATCTTACCGTGCATAAAAGTTTCAGTCCAGACACAAATGTGTGTACCTTTAAACGCTACTTGTGAGAATGTGAAACCGTGTGACCTTAACCTGTCACTTTGACAATGATGGGTCTTAAAGGAAACACATCACCATGATGTGTTTGACTTCTGTGCGAAGTAATTTTAAAATTCTTCCATGCATGATAAAGCTACAGTTTTGACACAAAAATGGGTACCTTCAACCTCAAAGTGTGGCCTTGACCTTTAGGTAGTGATTTAGTCTTGGACCCGACACGTCGTCTTCATGTAGTTGACATTTATGCCAAGTTATTTTAAAATACAAAGTTACAGTCCGGACGTGAATGTGTATCTTCAAACTCTTCTCGAGGGAATGAGTACATTAAAAGTATAAGTGTGACCTGGACCTTGGAGATAGGGACATTGGTCTTGGACACGACATGTCGTCTTGATGTGGTAGACATTTAATTGTGATAGCGTGGACCTTTAAAATGTGTGACCTTGACCTTTGAAGAAGGGACGTGGATCTTGGACGCGACAAAACATAGTGATGTAGGAGACATTTGTGCCAAGTTATTTCAAAATACCTCAGTGAATGACAAAGTTACAGTATGGACGCTGTTGTTGTGTAAAAGGGGACACACGAACGGACAGACGGACATGAGCTTAGATGTGATAGACATTTGTTCCAAGATATTCTAAAATCCTTCATTATATGACAAAGGTACAGGCCGGACATGAATGTGTATCTTCAAACTCTTCTCCCGAGAATGAGTACCTTAAAAGTATAAGTGTGACATTGACCTTAGAGGTAGGGACATTGGTCTTGGAAATGACATGTCGTTTTGATGTTGTAGACAATTATGCCAAAACATTTTTAAATCCTTCAACAAAGTTACAGTCCGGACTCGTAGGTGTGTACCTATTTAAACTCTAATTGTGATGAAGTGAAAAATCAAAATGTTAGCGTGACCTTGATCTTTGAGGTTGAGACGTGATTCTTGGGCGTGACACATCGACTTCATATGGTTAACATTTATGCCAAGTTATTATAAAATCCTTCGATGGCAAAGTTACAGAATGAAGTGGGGACAGAGAGACAGACAGACGGTGCGATTTTAATATGCCGCCCTTCGGGGCATAGTAAACCCAGCAAATTTTGTCCGTTTTTTTTAGTCTTTCCTTCAAAAGATCTAGAGGACCAAAATTGTCCCGTCCTTCACTTCAATGGTGTTATACTTTTCAGGTCCTTCGGGATCATTGACAGCACCATGAGCACTTTAAGTTTTGAAAATAGAGTGCCGTTTAAGCCAGGCATGAACAATGTAACAGAAGCTCTTATTCATGGACATAGAGAGGTAATAAATGAAAACAAGGTAATAAATGAAAACAACTGACAACTTAATAAAAAAACAACGTCAAAGCCGTACAAAAACATTTTTTAAAGCAATTGAAATAATATAATTTATATATATTTATATTTATAATAAAATTGTCAATGTAATAAATATGATTTTTCGTTGAATCCTTTAGCAGTTTTATATTTGACTAAAAAATAATAAGTTTACAGCCAGAAATGCTTATAAGAACAAGTTTGCAATTAAAATGCGCTTGAACAAGATATGTTTGTGTATTAAAACTTTATTTGGAACATGCAAATTGAAACATTTACATAGCATTAATAGAAACATATTTTTTCTTGTTTGGTGAACTACAAAACCTACAGATGTGAATAAATGAGCATAAAAACCGCCCTGGATTGTCACTTGTCAAATCTAAAATATGTACATGGCCACTTTATAGCTTCAATAACCTCGTCATATCAGAAGCTAGGTTCTGAGATCTAAAACCGAGTGTGCCATAAACATTTCATTAAGGAATGGGCATATCAAAAATTTCAAAATAACAAAAAATATGATGAACAAGATCAACAAGGAAAGGTAATGAACGCAATCCCCACAGCGGTAAGGAGCCCAGCAGGAAACAAAAAACAGGATAGGTCACAGGGGAATTTACGGACAGGATAATCACTTACCTGCGAGTGTTGTAAATATTCCTAACTCAGTAGCCATTTTATCAAGTTTGAAACGATTTTTTCTCGCTTGGACCAAGTGTACAACAAGTTCACGCGTTATGCCCGTTGTTATTGTGTTTGATTGAAACATCTTAACTAATATTATTCTTACCCCAAATTATTATTGAAATATGACGCAAATTTTGTGTGTAATTATCACATACCCTTGCCGCTTTTGTAACTCCATAAAAACAGTATTGCACGGCCGTATTTTGACTATTTCACAAACACCTATGCAATAACTGTTTTATTACCTTATGCTTTGCAATCGAACTATAATATTTATTGCGCCAACATACTTATAACATTTTTAAAACTGTTTTAATTGTAAACTGTACTTTGCCCCAATTCCCTCCCAAAGACACTAAATTTAAAGTTACAAATTTAATTCTAAAAAGGGCGTTTGAATTTCTAAAAGACAAGAAAGTACATTGGCTGAAATACGTCCCCGGGGTTAAAAGGAAAAGGGCAGAGTGAAAAAATTAAAAATTATCAGACAAAAGTTTCTTTCATTCTGCGCAGCACAGGTTTTAAGCAGTTAAATTAAAACAGTTTAAATAAGGATTTTATTTCTATAAAAAGGGCAAAAAAAAATGGATATTCCCCGGTACTATGTAATTACCACTAATGGGGTTTATCTTCCGGGTAAGACACAACCAGTAAAACCAAAATTTTTTCATCCAAAGTACGGTCCAATCAGGGCGATATCGAATGATAAAAATAATACAGTGTTTGAAAATGCATTTTTTCTTTCCCAAAATGCGATTATGCCAGACCGCCCCCGGTTTTTTTTCGGCAGAAGAGTCGTACGTGCTGACACCTGTGTGGTTGAGTCGAGGAACTACAGTCCTAGCAGGTATGAATTTTTTTTAGAAACGAAAAAAGATCGGCTAGTACAAATACGCGAAATGTTGAAAATGCGAGTGCCCGTCAGACGGTCCAGATTTCCAGGGCATTCTAGCCGAACATTGGCGAATCCGCTCTTGTTAAAAGTTGCTGAAGAGCAATTTTGTGGATTACAGCAAGAAGATAACCGAATGATAGTAAAATGATCAGAAACACCAACAGTGTAGAGATGAGCTGCATTGTGTCACAAGGAGTATCATCAGTACAAGCACGCACTGTCAATACGTTAATTTTTTATCTCATGGCTCGAAACTCATTTGGGCGTGCTGTGATGGAAACAAGATCATATATAGTCAAATGTAATATTTCAGCGAAATCTGTTGAAAAAGCATGTTTCTGCGTCGAAATTTTCGCTTTTCCGTCAGAAATCTGGGGGTTCCTCCAGTCCCTCCTTCATAACGTCTTCCTAAATTTTTGAGCTCGATCGGTCTAAGCGATTTTGTGGACATGGGGAAATATTAAATCTGGGTTTTAAAAAGCTGTATTCGCAAGGAAAATGCGACGGTCCGGTTTTTCCCTTTTGGGCAAGATTCTTTCAGTGAGCCGCAACGTTTAAACATACATACATTGGTCAAACAGTTTTTTTAAAGTTCCAGTTGCCCCCAGGGGGGAAGTAACCCCAAAACGTGAATCTAAATAAATAAAAAAATCCACAGTTAAAACCGACGAAAAAATCGGACAAAAAAAGTAACTTAATTCTCAGGAAGCAGGTGAAAAGACACCGCGTGGGGGCTAGATATTTTCAACAAGTGTTAAATAGCAACGGGGAAAACCAAATGATGTACAGTGGGAATCGGTCAGTGACACAAAAACCGATGATACATGTATGGCGAATAATTCACAAAAAAAAAAAGGTTCTGGAGAAAGTGATAATTCTGATTTGAGTTTTTTTGCTTAATTCCCGGTCTTTTTGGGAAAAGAAAAAATAAAATAGAAAATCTCTGAATTTTAAATATTTGAATAAAAAAAATGTAGTACTTTTTGACTGAATGTTGGGCAAGTACATTTTAAATTATAACGTAAAAAGGTTTTACCTATTTTAAAGTTGATAGAAAAAATTAGACATAAAAGAGCATTTAGGACGTGGTGGTCTTATTTTATAATGTTTCTGATTAAAAAAGTAAATAAGTGTCATTTGTTTTAAAGTTACCAATGATATAGTTTTTTGGGTTAAATTTGAAAAAATGTATTTTTTAAAGATTTTCAAAATGAAAATTTTTTTTTATGTTTACAATATTTTAAAACCCGTTGGTAGCAGGGGGAATGTTTTAAAAATCAAAAAAGTGTTCGATTTTTATTATTGATGAATTTGTTTTTTTAAAGATAAAATAAAGGTAATGCGATTTTTTAAAAATTTTGGGATTTAAACACGTGTTTGGTCTTTTAAAAGATCTGTTGAACTGATGATTTATTTAAAAATTTGATTTTAGCCTCAAGATTATGTCACTGATTTTAGGTTCCCTTGTTCACAAAATAAAAACGGTAAATGAAAATGGGGGAAAATTACTTATAAAATTTTTTTAAATCTACTGGGGATGCGAATTATGAACGGAAAAAGTAGGGAAGATAAGTTTTTGGAAATTTTACTGTTAAACATAATGGCTAGGTTTTTGATTTTTGTTTTATGTAAAACGGTTGATGAATCTATTTAACGTTTTTTATTGATTGCCCCCAAAACTTTTCGGATCATTTCGCGATTAAATTTAAGCGATGTCAATAGAACTTGTAATGTTCAAAGGGATTAATTATTGTGAGAATCGGACTTAAGAAAAATTTATTTTATAATAGATGGATCCCAGTAAAAAAAGGAAAATTTTTT
>NW_026857696.1:0-8092 GCF_026571515.1 Ruditapes philippinarum
TGTTAATTCTTGACGAAAACCTGTGTTTTATTTATATGAATATAATAAACAATTACATAAATTAAAACATTGTGTAAACTGTTTATTTAACCATTTATTCTATGTGTTGATTTGTATGAAGCAGCATCTTAAACATGAATACATTTTTCCCGTCAAGTGATGTCGCGCCTTCTGGGATTATTGTTATCAGCATTTTGCTAAATGACGACGTAGAGGAAAGAATCGATAAGTGATGAACAAATTATAGTCTCCCATGAGATCACATCTCACAGATATATACTTAAAACCTTTTAAATGTATCCTATATGATATAGGAAAAGTAGTATAATACTTAAATAAGAACTTGAAATAATAACAAAATAATAAAAATAAAAATAACTGTTTTGGAAGAATAAACGGAGATAAACTAAAACCTATTACTAGATTAATTAGAACCTTTAAAAGAGGCCCTTCGCAGATTCGATGTTTTAAGAGATATTACTTAACTTTAATGAGCAAAAATTAACATTCTTTTCTTTATATTTAATGAGTTTAAATGACCCGTAATACTATGTATTACTAAGCTCTCATTTTATGAGCAAAGAGAAATATATTTAAAACATCTATATTAAGTTTCAAGTTTCGAGTCTATTGCCAAATCGAAGTGAACAATGTATCTGGCCACATATATATTGGATATTTACCTCCGTCAGGTTTCACGGATAAGACTTACTGGTTATGCCGATTTTACTTTTCCATTTTTATTATTAAGGCAACAATCATTCATAATACTTGTTTGAAATAAATAGTATCATCGCCATCTAACGTTGATTTTTAACTTAAATATTATAGCTCTTGTCTTCATGTATTTATATGAAAATTGTCTGAAATTGAAACAACCAGTAAGAAAAAACAGATATTAATATAAAAGTTCACATTAAAGAAATGTCATCTAACCTTTTATTAAAGCATGAAATATAAATAAAAAACACACGTGAGAATGTTGTTTTTGAAGATCACTCGACGAAAAAAAATAAACAAAGATAAACAAATATCCTCTATTTACCTTCAAGCAGTTAGTATGTTAATATGTTTACAAACATATTATACAAATAATGAGTATATATCAAAATGCAAATGAGTTAGGCAACAAATTCTTAAAATATTAGATTAAGCCCTTCATTTTATTGAAAGAATAAAAGGTTATGTTTTTAAATCATAAAATGTTCGTTTATATATACGTATTTATGATTCAAATATACAAGTAATATTTAAGTATTTCAGTCATTATTCTAATGTTTTTATATTAGAAGTTGGTTAATGTTTTTAGTTTCTTTCATGATCTGCTATTGTCGTTAAATGAAATTTGGTTAACGATCATTATAATTTTACAAGTACTATGAATTCATTGTTAAGGTAAAATTTTATGGTAGCATATTGATCTGTTTAGTATATTTGATCTCTTTTGACAGTTTAACAAAAAATGATATAAATTAAATGTTTCTTTACAATTGCCAAGTAACGATTCTTGCAAATATCGAATAAGTACAGTTTGATATCCCTAATTTCTAAGCATAATTCCTTAAAGGCGGGTGCTATAGTTAAGTCTATGACTGTGTTATTTGCATAGAGCATCGTTTCTTGTTCGAAAGTTTATATCAGTTGTTATTTTGTATAATCTCAGTTATTTTGCACTATATACACCATCTATTGCTAAACAAGGAATATATTATATAATTTTAGGTCACCGACCTCGATTTCAGTCTGCAAAATGACTATTTGTATTATAAGCATACGGCAATCAAAAGCAATGGGGCAGTTTTAAGTCTTCTTCAAATACACATATTAAATATTAAGCAGAATCCACCGGATTTTAATGGGATTAAGTAAACTGCTTGAGTTACACATTTCTTTTTTAAATAATTAAGATATGACTTAAAGGTTAATTGTTGAATTAGAACAGTGAGAACAGACAATTTCTTGGCACATTAATCTTTGTGAAATATTTCGTTTGACATACAGAAAAAAAACATTCGAAGTATATATGTTCAATTTTAAGCACACAAAATCAAAGTAAGAGGAACAATGCCTTTTACAATAAACATAAAACAAAAACAAAACCCTGCATACCTGTGTCTATATCTTGCAACCACTTATACTTATTACATAACAAAAAATAAAAACTGAAAATCAAGGGTATGAACAAGTGAGGTAAAGACTAAGTTAATCACAACAAAATTACATGAAAATTGCAGACTCGGTTTAATTTAGTCTGTACACGAGGGATAATGAATAAGTGCAACATTCAACACGCCCAATAGCGCCGGCTTGAGTGTTTCTCAATTTTCAATACTTAAAAGTGCTAGAATCATTGATCTCGAAGGACAAGAAAAATATAACAACACTGAAGTGAAGTACAGGGGCAACCTTTTACAGCTGCCACACGACACTTGACACCTACTTGAAGTATAAAAAGGGTGATCCCTCCTATTCAATGACCAATTTTTTCTTGTTGTTTTTATTTTATTGTTCTGGATATAACAACCATTTTGATACATACCAAAAGCAAAGTGGTGCTGTGGATGGTATGGTGGCATATTTCTGCCACCAGATAACCATATAACTAACTAGTTAATTAAGAGGTTAACTAGTTACGTAACTAGTTAACCTCTTAATTAACTAGTTAGGTATCAGGTTAACTAGTTACGTAACTAGTTAACCTCTTAATTAACTAGTTAATTAAGATGTTAACTAGTTACGTAACTAGTTAACCTCTTAATTAACTAGTTCGGTATCAGGTTAACTAGTTACGTAACTAGTTAACCTCTTAATTAACTAGTAAGTTATCAGGTTAACTAGTTACGTAACTAGTTAACCTCTTAATTAACTAGTTAGGTATCAGGTTAACTAGTTACGTAACTAGTTAACCTTTTAATTAACTAATTAGTTATCAGGTTAACTAGTTACGTAACTAGTTAACCTCTTAATTAACTAGTTAGGTATCAGGTTATCTGGTGGCAGAAATATGCCACCATAGGATTGGCATGATAAAGCTCTTAGTACATGTACTTAATTTCTATACTATTGTATCTTTCTGGTTAAAACTTCAATTATCATCGAATACTAAAGCAATTGCTAGAGAGCGTGCACGTCGTTCCATTCTGTTGTGTCTCAATCTAACCGTTTTTGTGAGTCCACTTCGTTTGTATTCCATTAATATACTTTAAAAAATTGTGAAACGAAACTAGAATAAAATGTAAGAATGTGAGGTTAAAGCAGTTATGTTAATACAGGAAGCACATTACATTGATCTTTTCATTAGAATAATTGGACAGTAATTGACTCGTTTAAATGTTTCGGTTAATTTAACACCGAGTCAAATTGTGATCATTTTATGGCATATTTTTATCGGAGATACCTTGTATAAACCAATTCAAAAATTTAAACATCTAATATGTTTAAGGGTTTATTCCTTTCCAAAAGTAAATAACTAATTATTTAATTAGTATTATTAGATTTGAGTTGATCACTGATATATTTGCGAAATTATAAATAAAAAATATAAAAATAACTTCACATTTTTCATTAAGAAACTTCTTTCTTAAAAATCAATGTCCACCATGTGGTACCTCGCTTTAATTTCGCTAAAAATAGACATTATGAGGTTTGTTTAGAGAAAGACAAACGGGAAATTGATAGTATAACTAATATTGCAAACGTTATCAAGGAAGATAAGACCTTCTACCGATCGCCGATTGTCAAAAATACGATATATAATCCGTGAAGGATATATATTATAAAGATTGTATTGAAATTATGTGCTTCACATTATAAACTTTGTGTTATGTATGTGCTGGTTTATAACATGTTGAATTTATAAGCCATATGTGTCATAATTGCCATGTTTTGCAAGTAGCTAAAAGTATTTTGTTTATGCCATTTTTTTCTAAAAATGAATCAGTTGATGATAATTACACTTCCTTAAAAATACTCTTAAAGACATCTGTATGTACTATATTCTCTTACAACCAATAACTGGAATGCAATATGTACAATATGGCAACTATCAGCTAAAAAGATAAGAAGGTATTCAGACGTTCGTAAGTCAGCCTTTGAGAATTATCCATGCTTTTTAAATTGCTAGTCACTTACTTGATGTATACACATCAGTCAACAATTATTCATTTTCTAATTTCTAAAACAAATCGCATCGATTAGTTTTACTTCTCTTTTGAATAGGTGTAAAATTATCAAATCCAAATTCACTCTTATCAAAAACATTCTGTTCGTTCTTCACGTCAAGTACACAACCTGAAAACATGGCGGAAGACTTGTCGCTTGAATATTTACCTCCTTCAGGTTTCACGGATAAAGACTAACTGTTTCATGGCATATTGTGACTTTTTCTTTTTCTAGAATAGTAGTTTTGTTTTATAGATTAAGGCAACTATCATTTGTGAGTTTTGTTTGAAATAAATAATATAATTGCCATCTTACGTTGATTTTAACTTAAATTATTTAGCTTTTGTCTTCATGTACTTATGATAAAATTGTCTGAAATTTATGCTACCAGTGAGAAAAACAGATTTTAATATTAAAGTGAATATTAAAGAAATGTCATCTAAACTTGTATTTAAGCATAAATTAAAAAGAAAACCCACACGTGAGAGTACTGTATTTGATGGTCACTCAACAAACAAAATATTTCACAAAATTAAACAAACAACCTGTATTTACCAAATACTTCTTATTTAAGCAATTTTCACTTAGCTAGGTATTTTTTGGTACATAAACAATAATGTGTATTTTACTAATGTTTATTTTTGTTTTGTTTTTAAGTAAAATCACTTATCACATTACGCTTGTATCGCAGCAAAAGGTGCCATGTGCTATTTTATTATGATCATATCATAAACAAAAATTATCTATGCGATATATGAGTCAAATTTCAAAAAAAACATTTTCTAAACATATTTATCTGCACACTGTGACATATTTTCTTTTTTATACATTAATCGCACGAAGAAACGATTTCTTTGTTAAATGATTACAAAAATTTCAAAACTCACTTATAAAGCTTGAGGTAAGATTGACAGCTATTGCCACCCAATCGTCAGCCAATTCAAACCTCATCTAGTAGTAGATATGTAGATACGAAAGTTAATCTTCGTTGAAGTTTTTTCTTTTAATTCAAATAAATCATATCAGTGACATGAAGCGCCAGTGAACATTACTAGCAGCCGCTGTCTATATCTCGAAGAAACAGTCCATATATGTCAAGTAAATGAAATCAAAATGAATGAATGAATGAATTAATTAATGAATGAATTAATTAATGAATGAATAAAAAGAAAAAAATATTTGAAAATAAAGTAGTGTGTTGGGTAACAAAATAGGCAAAGTATCTCAATATATTAAAGAACTTTAAAAACCGAGTATTTTTTTAAAATGGCATAGTTATGTTAGTTGAACTGTTCTCATAAGGTAACCATATTTCTCTGGCACATATTATTTAGGTCGTCATTAATGTTAAACATATAATAGTTGTTTACAGAGAAAGCAATATTTTAAATGGATTGATAACATTGTGTGTGTTCGATTCCTACCTTGGACTTTTACCACATTTTCCTATACAATGTATAACACCAGTACTGGTTAGCTGCAGGAAGTGTAATTGAGAGTGAATTTTGTCTTTCATTGCAAACGAACTAAAAAGGAAGGTTAAAATAAGATGATAACTATTATTCTGATACATAACAATTCAACTAAAAGTTTGACTTGGTATATAAATTGAATCGGACATAACAATAGGCAGGATGTAGATATGAAGTGTATTTGTGATTATGAGAAAAATTAAGGAACGCCATTCCTGTATCCGGAATCATTTAAAAAGTTTAAAGGGATTGGAGACTATTTAATATCTTTTGTAACTGATAAACATGTAAAACAGACTTTTAAACTTATATTCCGCGATTAACATAAAAGTGAACTTTATTATGTATGTTCCATATAACAAGACGTAAAATGTCTGTGTCTTGATAGAAATTTCATGAAGTTATTTGCTTAGGTGCGTTTTTCCCTTTACAGAAATGTGATAAGTAGATCAAAAACCAACACAATTTTGAATATCAATCAAAATTCAAATTTAAATAGGGAGAACACTAGCAATGAAGAAAGGTCCTCAGTTAAGCCCTAACGACAGCCGAATTGTACCAAAAGTTTTTGCGGCGAGAACTGCTCCATATTTTTCTTTCTTACTACAATCAATTTATAATTACTGTGATTTTACCGATTTAGGCATGATTGAATGAACAAACGAACGAACGAACGAGTGAATGAATGAATGAATGAATGAATGAAAGAATGAATGATTGAATGAATGAATGAATTTCTCTCCACGTAGTCCAGGTAGTCAGAAATCCTTAGTTACTGCTCCGACTCCTTTTTAAAACATTCCGGCTACTCTTTTAATGTAAACATAATGATTTAATTCAACAGCAAATATCGAAAGAAATTGAAAATTAATAGAAGAATTTATTAATCTTAGAACATGATACGGCGAAAAGAAAAATAGTTTGGGTCACCTTCCTCGTTTGCAATTATCTGCTTTGAATTCGAAATGTTTTTCCTATTTTAAATTATTGTTCTTCTTTACATTAACCTATGCCTTTTTTATTTTTTTAAAAGGTCTATTTTTTAAAGAATGTTTAGTCTCGTACTTGAACTGATCCAAGATAATTCAAACATTTAATAGAATTGCATGAACTTTTGCATTTTTACTAAGGTTATAATGGAAAACAAAACCCAATATAAAATGTCAGTCAGACATATGTGTATGTAAAAGTTTTCTGCCCTTGAAATGACCTGAAATAACAGAAAAAAAGAAATTCAAGGGTAAGTAACTCGAAAACGAGATAAATGACCCCCTAATTATTTCGCATCAAATGTTTCTGTAATCATAATCTTAAGTCTTACATAGTTTATATACATTTGTTATGTTAATTTCAAATTGCTATATGTTACCTTAGCATGCGCCTTTAAGATACGAAGCTTTGAAAAAAACATCTGGTATAGTTTACTTAACATTATGTTATCGTACAACTGCATCATGAGAACGAGTTATGAACGTCTCTGAATTTATAAATATTTAAATGCTGTTGTGTATTTAAATATTTATATTATTTTATTTCTTCAATTTACGGTTTCAAATACATTAGTGGGTAACATGGTTAGATTCCATTATTTTGAAATAACGTTTACCTTGTCGAAGATACATTTTGCATGTTTTATACATGCTAGGTTATGATATTAAAAGCTCAATATACTGAAAAACTACTGCTCTAGTTATTCAGTAAATCAAAGAAAATAGAAAGAATATATATAACATTTTGCAAAAAAAGATATTATAAGTCAAAACGACATGTTCAACGGCTGTATATGATGGACTTGCACGATATTATCTTTATATAATGAAATGTGTTAAAATTATTAAAAATTGGTTTATAAAGTATTCGCGAATGTGGCATCTTCCGTAGATTGCATATTCATTTCCCAATTTTGGATGAGGACAAAAACATTGAAACAAATATCAATGGCATAAAACAGGAAGTCTTGTGCACAATCGATATGTTTGTCTTGTGTTTCCGAGCGGATTCGACAAAATTGAAAATATGAGTTCTGCCGCAAACACATATTACTTTTCCTTCCAAAAATATAAATTTTGTCAAAAAGTTAAGTATTCAAGTTCATTTTGTATTTTCCTGAGATACTGCAAATAGAGTGCAAACGCGAAAGTGCCGGTAATCATAAAGATATTTATAAAAATATTCTATATATCTGTCCAATATAGAATTCAATATAACATTATGTAAAATTAAGTTCCATCTTGATTTTTGATATAATTCAAGATAATGCAAAATGGAAATATACAGTAAAAGGCTTGATCATTATTATATTCAGAATACATTTTCAATCATGTCATAAGTCATCAAGGGAGAAACATAAATCGTTTTTAAGCGACATTGTTAACATTATTTCTAGAGGCAACGTTTACTCTATTCTATTGGAAATACTTGTAATTCATGTGAGCGCTAAATGGCAAACTTAAATGGCA